>NC_063188.1:34713826-34757696 GCF_023159225.1 Perognathus longimembris pacificus
AGTTTAGTGTCTTATTGTTAAAAATTCATCTCTTGAGGCTGATCATATAATTTGTTGAGGTGAAGTGAAAGGCTTTATAAAATACCAAGTAGGTGTGTAAAGCTGTGTTTGCTGGTGGTCACTGACTGATTTCATTTTCCCTGCTGACCCAGCTGACCCTGGCCTCCTGTGTACCCTCCCAGTTTTACTCAATGAGTTTCCAGCCAAGGAGATAAAATAGTTAGCTTCTCTGGCAACTACTGTGTAACTCTCGAAGTGCCTGTGTTTAAACTCTTTGGCATGTTCTTGTTTTTAAGAAATCTTGGTAGCCTGGCACTGGTGGTTCACCCCTGTAATCCTAGCTACTCAGGAAGCTAAGCTCTGAGGATCGCAGTTTGAAGCCAGCCTCGAAAGCCAGAAGTGGTGCTGTGGCTCAAATGGTAGGGCACAGAGAGGCTCAGGGACAGCCCCCAGCCCAGAGATCAAGCCTCAGGTCCAGAAAAAAAAACTTAGTGAAGTTTGAGAGGAAAAGAGCAATTTTACTAGAGGCCTGTGAGCTGATTCAGTCAGTGGACTGTTGTGTAAGTGTGTAATTGAAATTAATGTGTTGCATGTGAATTGTGAATATTCATAAAGCATTAGATAATATTTCTCACTGTCCAGTTTTTTCCACTTAGAAATGATGTCCATTTTGTTGACAAAATTTCATTAGTCTCAATAGCTCTGGTTGTGTACCAACAGGAATGACTGATACAAGGCCTTACTTGCCAAGCACAATTTCTTGAAGGAGTGCAGACAGCTGTACAGTGTTGGATCCTTATGGTCAGAGAAAAGAAAAAATTCTTTAATT
Organism: Perognathus longimembris pacificus; assembly: GCF_023159225.1. Classification (NCBI taxonomy): domain Eukaryota; kingdom Metazoa; phylum Chordata; class Mammalia; order Rodentia; family Heteromyidae; genus Perognathus; species Perognathus longimembris. The sequence goes on from NC_063188.1 coordinate 34,714,656, forward strand.
TTACAACATGAAGAACTTTATGATACACCTACTGTTGCATGCCAACTTATAATTCCTGCCCAAAGTTAACCCAGTTAGTTATCTTGGTACACAGTATGGTGTAGCCCCATGGACCTGGAATATTGACTATCAGACCTCTAAGCTCTCCTGGGGGGCCATTGGCAATCCTTTTCTGCTGTTCAGATTTTTTTGAGATCACAATCACTGATATGTTTTAGCACCATAGGGATCCTTGAAATTAATCTGTGTCTTGTTTCATTTGGTAGACATTCCACACACATACACACACACACTCAAGTGGTTGTAACTGATACTGTTAGTTGCATTGTAAAATGGTTGTATTTGAATATGTGTAATAGTTTTCTTGATTGTAAGGGAAGTTCCCATTGGGGAAATAACATGGTTTGGTCAGTGGTAGTGGGACAAGTATTTGACTAGGATCGTACCTGGCTCAGCCCAGCCGCATGGTGTCAGTGAGGGGGGTTAGAATGTCAGAGCAAAGCGCTGGGAATATGGCCTAGTGGCAAGAGTGCTTGCCTCGTATACACGAAGCCCTGGGTTTGATTCCCTAGCACTACATATATAGGAAAAGGCCAGAAGTGGCGCTGTGGTCAAGTGGCAGAGTGCTAGCCTTGAGCAAAAAAGAAGCCAGGGACAGTGCTCAGGCCCTGAGTTGAAGGCCCAGGTCTGGCTTTAAAAACAAAAAAAGAATGTAAGAGCAAGGGAAGAGTTGGGAAGGTCTCTTATCTTGTCTAAAGAGCTAATAGAGACAGGAACAATTAAGGAACCTATCTGTATTAATCCATTTGGTGTCACTAACAATACACCGGAGCCTGGGTAACTTTATACGTAAGCAGATTTGTTTGCCTCATAGTTCTGCTGGCTGGAAGGTCCAAACAGCATGGTTCTAATATGCTGGCAAAAGCCTCATGACTGCTTCAAAACAAGGCATCACGATGTGGTAGAGAAACCAAAAGGGACCCAAACTCACGAAGCAGTCTTAACATTATAGCAATGCCCTCTAGTGGGAACTAATCTTGTCCCTTCAGACCTGACAGCATCTATCCCTTTCAAGGGAATCATCCCCTATTATTTAATTACCTTGCATAGGCTGTACCTTTTAGCAGTGATGGGGAACATCTGGTCTGGAGGCCATATAAGGCTACAGAAATCATTTGGTAATGATTTCTTGTTGGCTTTCCATGGCCCATCTGCCTGTATTGATAATTTTGTATGGTTATTGAATGATATTATATATATATATATCCAAATGGCCCTTGGCAGGAAAATGTTCCTCATCCCTGCAAGGTTCCATTAACTGTGCAACTAAGGATCAAGCTTCCAGCTCATCTTTTTTTTTTTTTTGCCAGTCCTGGGGCTTGGACTCAGGGCCTGAGCACTGTCCCTGGCTTCTTCTTGCTCAAGGCTAGCACTCTGCCACTTGAGCCACAGCGCCACTTCTGGCCATTTTCTGTATATGTGGTGCTGGGGAATCGAAACCAGGGCCTCATGTTTATGAGGCAGGCACTCTTGCCACTAGGCCATATCCCAAGCCCCCAGCTCATCTTTTTGGGCACGAATAGTATATAAATAATAAAACTGTTCAACATGTGGTATAGAACGTACCAGTATCTGGGCTAGTGAGTCTTAAGGAAACTTTTGAGCTGCATATGTCAGTGAGGACAATCATTTAAAATGTTGCCTGTGGCAAAAGATATAGTCACCAGACAATACTAGTCTTTGAGGGGTAGGGGACATGCCAAATATGTTATAAACTATGGTTCCATTTGATGTCTTTAGAGTCATAAATTAACCTACTGTGAAGATGTAACTCCAGAGAAATTGTAAGATGTCTCTGTATTTTGTTCTACTTTAATTCAGTGCTTTTCATATCATAAGTGGGGGGGGGGGGAAGAACTGGGCACCCATGGTTCATACTTGTAATTGTAGGAACTCAAAAGGCTGAGAATGGAAGGATCAAGGTTCAAGGCCAGCCCTGGGAGAAAAGTCCACACAACCCTCTCTTTAAAATAACTACTGAAAATAGGGTTGGAGGCATGGCTCAAATGATAGAACACCATTTGAACAAGCCTTGCGTCCTGAGTTCAAACCTTAATATTTCCAAAAGAAAGGGGGGATGGTAAGCACTCTCACCTTTAAGACTAATACAAAGACAATAGAATTGTTCTTTCTTTTTAAGTATGCTTGGGGCCATCATTGAGATTTAGGCAGGCACTTAAAATGGTTTGATTTTTAACCCCTGACTTTCAATGGTTCTTATATCATGAACAGGGATTATGATAAAGTCTTGTGTTAACAGAGGTGATTAAAAAAGTAGGAAACAAAATTAGCATAAACTAATATGTATAATATACAACTATTTTGCCAAAATTGCTAGATCAGCTTTTCATTGTAGCTACCCCTTTACTATATGTGTTTATGAGCAGCAAAATGACTAAAAGACAAGAAGATGAGGCCAGAATCAAAGCAAAAGGCTTATTTTCACCATAGATCCTAATCTTGGAAAAAGGCAGATTGCACATCAGCTATTTCATGAAATCTAGAAATCAGCTTCGTAACTTTCTCTGCTGCCCTATCTGTTATTCTCCATAACACAGTGTACATGGGCTACTTATAATGCTCCTTATGTACTTTCAGGGTCATTCATGTGGGGAATAAAGGACAGTTTCCCATGTCACTGGGGATACTGAAGCAGAAATTTTGGGGGAGAGGCAAAGTCCTGGGGCTTGAACTCAGGACTTGTGGGCACTGTTCCTGAGCTTTTTTTGCTCAAGGCTAGCACTCTACCACTTGAGCCACACCTCAGCTTCCAGCTTTTTGGTGGTTAATTGGAGATTGAGTCTTAGGGGCTATTTTTTGCCTGGGCTGGCTTTGAATTGCAATCCTCAGAAGTTAGCCTCCATTTAGGCCACTGGTACCTGAATGAACTATAGAGATTTGATAATATTGGAAAGGGGCATCTAATATAAAAGATTTCTACCTTTTTCAGATAATGCTGTAGATCCAGATGTATCGGCCAGGACAGTCTTTATAGATGTTGAAGAAGTCAAGAATAAATCTTGTTTGACCTTTACTGATGATGGATGTGGGATGACACCTCACAAACTCCACCGAATGCTCAGGTAAAAAAAAAGTCTTTATTCTCTTTCTTTCCTCTTGACTTTATGCACTTTTAAGGATTAGTTATTTTTAAAATACCTTTTTCAATTCCTAATTAACCTAAGCTTCCTTTTCAGTTCAAAGCATTGGGGTTGAGGTGACTTCTGGGTTAGAACCATGAAGGTAATTGAGCCCCTTGAAAGATAAGTAGAAAGTATTCACACTATAATCTTTGAAGGTTTTTGGTAGAGTGTTCTTTGCCAGAAACCAAGCAGACATCCAGGTACAAAAGAACAAAGGAAAGGTTTATTGGGTTTAAGAGAGAAGTAAGAAGTTCTAGCTACTGTGTTAGGTGACAGCAGAGGTTTGGGAGATCTTGATGCCTTATATAGTTATAGCTGCCCCAAGGAGTGCTGTCTCAGGTAACCTTTGTGGCCTGTAAGGTTTAGGGGATCTTGCTGCCTTATATGGCTATAGTTGGTCCAAAGGAGTGCTATCTCAAAGTAAAATGAGGTAGGGGCTAATTATTTACTGCCCTAGCTAAATGAGGCTAGTGTTGCCTAGAAAAGCAGCATGCTAAGTTATGGGAGAGGGGGCTATTGGGCTTTCAGTAAGGAAATTCACTCTTCTTTTAACTGTTGAAGTGATGATAAATTTCTGCTGTCATTCTCAGTTTACTTCTTTAAAATATCTATGATTGATAGTACATGTTTGTCCTTTATTATCACACTTCAGTAGAAGAGGACTTTCCTCAACTCCTTCCTTGCCTTGCTTTTTTATTTTATTATTTTTTTTTTTTTGGCCAGTCCTGGGCCTTGGACTCAGGGCCTGAGAACTGTCCCTGGCTTCTTCCCGCTCAAGGCTAGCACTCTGCCACTTGAGCCACAGCGCCGCTTCTGGCCGTTTTCTGTATATGTGGTGCTGGGGAATCGAACCTAGGGCCTCGTGTATATGAGGCAGGCACTCTTGCCACTAGGCTATATCCCCAGCCCTGCCTTGCTTTTTTAGAAGATGTGGTTGATTATTCCATGTGGCTTCCTGAACTAGAGTGTGTGAAAGCATGAGAAAAAATTGATGGGTGCTATGGAGGCAAAGGACTTAGAACCCTCAAAATGAAAATTTATTTGGTTGCAGTTCTCTTTGAAAGTATTCTAAATTATTATCCCTGTTTGTAGGGAAGATCCTTTGATCTGTCAAAGAAACAAAAGTTAAGTTTGGTCAAAGCAGCTGTTTTTATTTTACAACTCAAGTCTATATACCTTGTGTCTCAGATCCCCAGAATTAGAAGAATATTTGAGGAAAGCCTCTAGAAGGGAGATGAAAATGTGAGCAGTATGTTGATGAAAGTATGAGAGTTGACCCTGTTTAATTTATAACATCAATTTTTACTATTGAAGTTGATGCTTACTATAGTAAGAAAAAAACAATTTACAAGTATTTTTACATTTTTCATTAAAAATAATGTGAAATTAATAAGTGTTTAGAAAAGAAAAAGGTTAGATGAGATGGAACAAAAATATTTATATATCCAATTCTCTATGTAGCAATTTTCCCCTAAAGTTGCTTATCTTAATGAGTTTTTCCCAGCATACCTTATCCCAGTGACATAGGCATCAAACAATAGGCACAGCATATCTGATTACCTTCCATTTTGCATGTACTGATGTGAAGTTGGTATAGGTATAGGGAAAGAGGGAAGAAAAGGAAGATTTCAAAATAACCACAATTTTTGTTCTGGATTCATTCATTAAATAAATTCTTACTGAGCACCTGTGTGCAATGTACTGGAAACAGACATGATCCTTTTGCGCTCACAATGTGGATAGTTTAGTGAGAGAGAATTGGGCTAGTGATAGAACTAAGTAGGCTGTTGTTCTATCAGTGGAAGTGCTAGGAGGAAAGAGTGAAATTTCTCTGAAAATTTAGCCAAGAGATTGAATCTAGCCTGGGGACTTTAAAAAAGTTACCCTGTAGAAATGACATTTGAAATGAAATATTTAGGGTCAGTATCCATCTATTAAAATTTTTATTTCCTTCTCAAGATGCAAAACAGGCAGAAACTTATTTAGATTTAGCATTTTCTCTGTCTTTACAGGTTAAATATATTTCCCACTAATTTTCTCTTTCTAAATTCTTTCTAAATTTCTAAATTCTTTTTTCTTAATTTATTTAAAAAACATTTAATTCTAGAGGACTATTTTTCCACAATATTTTTACAGCTTTATTAAAATATAATTAACATGATATAAAATGCATGATTTGGGGGATTTGATAAATACATAGAAACTTTGGCACTCAAAGCCAGAAGTGGTACATGTTAATCAGCTTCAAAAGTTTTCTAGGTGACTATTTTAATGACTGTTTAATGCACTATATATATTAGATTTGTGTTTGAATCCTAAAACAAACTTTTATCAGCTAAAAATATTATTTACTTACATGAGATCACTTAATCTAACAGTAGTCCAAAGATGCCATTTACCTCAATTTCTTTTTTGTCCTTTCTTTTTTAAATTATTGAATATTTATTTTACAAAATAGTTTCTTTGACATTTTCATACTTGTATAGTTTGTTGTGATTGTAATTAAACTTCAGAAGTAACTTTGAAAATGTAAAGCATATTAATTTCTCCAGTTTTTCATGTTGGGTATATTTTGTATATGGAAAAATACTAGAAATCATTATTGAAAATGGTTAAGCCTGCAGAAATTGTTCGTTATCCTGTCTCCCATTTTCCAGCCCTGTGTTGTTCCTCTTCCTACTTTCATGCTGCTGAAATAGTGCAATAACTGTAAGTTTCTTTACAAATACAGAATCATTTGAAAGTCCAATTAAAAAACAGTGCCTATCATTAAATTTTATTTATTTATTTATTTATTTATTTTTGCCAGTCCTGGCCTTGGACTCAGGGCCTGAGCACTGTCCCTGGCTTCTTTTTGCTCAAGGCCAGCACTCTGAGCTACAGCGCCACTTCTGGCCATTTTTTATATATGTGGTGCTGGGGAATCGAACCCAGGGCTTCATGCATACGAGGCAAGCACTCTTGCCACTAGGCCATATTCCCAGCCCTATCATTAAATTTTAAAAGGCACACTGTTAGTTTTCTTTAGCTTCTGGAAATATTGTGTGAACCAGGTAGTCTATATGCTCAGTTGCTTTTTCTAGCAAGCTGGAACAGTTTTTCAAAGGTCAAGGGTTAAAAACAGCAACAGACTGAAGGTATTTGTTGCCTCTGCTCAGAAGTGTATATCCTAGGAGGTCTGTTCTAAAACAGAAGCCAGAGAATAACTGGATGCTTATTATAGTAGTTTTAATTTATCTATCACATCACCAGTAAATCCAGTGAATAATAGTGCCTGTCTTTGTGTGTTTTGATTTTTGGGGAAGGTTTGCTCCATTGGTCAATATCCTAATTTAAAATTATCTCACTAGAGTCTCCATTTTGTCATCTCTTATGGTACTCATGAGGAAGTTAAAATATTTTGGGATTCCACTCAAAGAGCTGGTACCAGAATCCGTTGGTGTATAAACAGTGTTGTTCCTTATTTGAGAGGATAGAGCAGGACTGACTCAGTGAAAGGAAACCACCTGTCTAAACGAAGCCTTGATAGCTCATTGGATTTTTTTTTGTGTAGTCCTATTGGGCTTGAATTTATCTGGGCACTCTCCCTTAGCTTTTTTTGCTCAAGGCTTGTGCTCTACTATTTGAGCCACAGTTTCACTTCCAGGTTTTTGGTGGTTAATTGTAGGTAAGAGTCTCATGAACTTTCCTGCTTGGGCAGCTGGCTTTGAATCATGATCCTCAGATCTCAACCTCCTGAGTTGCTAGAATTATAGCAGGTGTTGGAAAAATTTTGAGCTATACTCAACAATAAAATTACTCCTTATAATTTCACCATTGTGTGTGATGAAATCTTTTATAATAGTGTTTGATTGGTACTAGGCATGTCTATAAATTTGCATTTATAGAATACCTAACCTTTACTCAACTTTGTATAATCATCTGGTCTCCCAAAACATAGTAACACCATGAAGATTTATACCTACTAAAGAGAACAAGATGAAAGAAGGCTAGAAATAAGGGAATAATACAGCCTCACCATTTTTAGCCTTTTACATTGACTACCTAATTGAAACTTGTATGGTAATATAAAATTCTTAAATCCAGATAAGCATACAGAGTCATATCATATGGCAGATAAGAGTCCTATTTATGAAAATCTCTGGTTTTAGATGTGGTATTCGATCTGAAGTAGGGATAGGGAATAACATAATTCTCAGAATAACTTCTGTTTTTATTTTTTTTTAATTTGGCAGTACTGAGATTGGAATTCAGGGCCTTGAGCTTACATGGCAAGTGCTATACCACTTGAGTTACCCTCTGCCCTCAAAATGACTCGAGTCATTTTAATATTAAAGTTTGAATACTACTTTAATATAATTTGCATACAACTCTATCCTAGCCAATTCTTTTCCAAGAGTAATGAGGAAGTCAGAATCTTACCAATTTGTAAATACTGAGGCCCACAGATAGCACAAATGCAGTGTTCTTTGTTGTTCAAAGGACAGTTTCCAGGGGCTGGGAATATGTCCTAGTGGTAAAGTGTTCGCTTTATATATGTGAAGCCCTGGGTTCTATTCCTCAGCACCACATATATAGAAAAAGCCAGAAGTGGCTCTGTGGCTCAAATGGTAGAGTACTAGCCTTGAGCAAAAAGAAGCCAGGGACAGTGCTCAGGCCCTGAGTTCAAGCCCCAGGACTGGCAAAAATAAAAAATAAAAATAAAAAAAGGATAGTTTCCTGGGAAATTACCTTTCTTTGTCATTAAATTCATTTGTAGGATGTACAAAACTGTAACGCAAAGTTTTTACTCCATGAGGATATAATGGAATTATTGTATAGTACTCCCTTTTTTTGGAAGTAAACATAAAATCATATCTTCAGTCAATGGAGAACAAGCACCTCAACTCTTCTTTCTCGATAAGTAAAAGTGAAGACCTTTTTGCCATCCAGTTGTGGCATGAAGTATCTGTTACTGATATTGGAGAAACATGTAGTCTGTAATATATGAACTCCTTCTTCCTTAGACTATAATATGAGATCAAGAATTATATCTTTTTTATTCATTGTTGTGTATCCAGTGCTAAGCACAATGCACAGCATGTAGTAGATTCAATAAATAGTAATTATACGGTAGTGTACAATGTTGTAAAAGTCAGAGATAAAGTCTTTAAAATTTGTTTTGTCTATGGTGAAGATAATTTTTTGGATACCAATTCTTTAAATTTTTTAGGTTCCATTCTTTTTGCATGTAAGTATGTAAATGGCAAACAAGAAGGGGAATGGTTCTGGCTTTTGAGATGAAGCTGATCATAAAGGGCTACAGTTTGCTGAGGTGACTCAGTGAGAGGCCCTTAATAGAACAAGAGAGACTTTATACTGCAGCTGTTTGCAGATATTCAGAGGCAGAACTACCTATTTTTATCTCTTGGTCATATTCCAGTGAACTGTCCTAGCAGATGGAGCAGAGGGTAGGAACTGGAAGGGTTATCCTTTGGGTAGAGAGTTGAAATTGTCAGATTTCTAGAGGGTGATGTGACCAGGTTTGAAAGATAGCTTCTTTACTACCTTTGACCATTGCTACTATTTGGTACTTTGGTCACACTCTGCAAGCAACTACCTTTTCACCTTACCCTAGCTTTCTGTTCTATCTAGACAAGAAAGCAGCTGCACAGGCCTTTGCCAAATCTCTCTGTTGACCAGTGAAAAGGGCCCTTCTTTACATTTCCAAAGTTATGATTCTAGCACTGTGGAACTAATTACATACAAACAACTTAGAAAAAGCAGTCTTATTACCCCATTGTAATTTCCAGTGTTTTTAACTTACAGTTTGCAAACACCAAAAGAAATAAAAATGTGTTCTTCAAGTGTCAGTTATTATATCTTAAGATGATTTTTACATGTTTTTTTTCTTGTGTAATTACAGCTTTGGCTTTACAGATAAAGTAATAAAGAAGAGCCAGTGTCCCATCGGAGTCTTTGGCAATGGTTTCAAGTCAGGTTCCATGCGTCTAGGAAAAGATGCTCTTGTCTTCACAAAGAATGGGAGTACTCTCACTGTTGGACTCCTATCACAGACCTATCTGGAATGTGTCCATGCACAGGCAGTTATTGTACCAATCGTTCCATACAGTCAGCAAAACAATATCCTTTGTGTTAGTTAAAATTTAGTGTTGGTTAAAAATTAGTCTAGTCTGATTGTTTTGATAGGAATGTTTCTCTTCTGGGCAATTGCAGCTATCTCTTGATATTTCGTATTTCAAATAAGTTTTAGTATTTAGAAATATATTCAAATGTCTTAAATTCAATTGGAATTTCTCCATATTGAGTGTTTAAAAAATAAATAAGACCATGGGCAGAAGTTCAGAAATATTTTTACTCTGTTGAAAGTTTCATAGCTTGATCATTATATAGGCTATTTTCCCCAATCATCACTCTTCCATCCAGTTTTCAAGGCCTCCTTTTTTCCCCTTAGGCTAGCTATAGTCATGCTTATGCTTGTAAAATCATAATATTTATCAGCTTATCTGATGGCAGAATTGCTTCTTGTTCATTTCCTTGTACCTGGACAAGCTATTATTTCTTTTAGAGACCACGTTGTTTTGACAAGAGCAATGTGGCAGTAAGATTTGAACTTACTGCTTCCAAATAGTTTAAAATTTCAGCCTTTGACATTTTCACAAATATAACTTTTTTTTGGATTGTATCTTTGAAGATGTATTCTGCAAGTCTTAAGTTATTTTTCCTTTGACGGTATTTGGTTTTACAAAAAATGATTATTACTGAGGATTCCTTGCCCAGTCTGGAAGCCATCTTGAACTATTCAATTTTCAACAATGAAAATGACCTATTGGCCCAGTTTGATGCCATCCCAGGCAAAAAAGGAACTCGTGTTCTCATTTGGAACGTCCGCAGGTATACTATTCCAAGGATAATAGATACTAATAGACAAAGGTAGAATGATGAAGCCGAGTTTAAGCCAGGCCCAGGTTGCTTATGCCTTTAATCCTAGCTACTCGGAGGCTGAAATCTGAGGATTGTGGTTTGAAGCCAGCCTGGGCAGAAAAGTCCCTATGAGACTCTTATATCCAATTAACCACTCAAAAACCAGAAGAGGAGCTGTGGCATGTTCAGCTTTAATAGTTGAAATGGGGCTCTCAAACTTTTCCAGGGCTGACCATGAACTGCAGTCCTCCCAAACTCCATTTTGCAAGTAGCTAGGATTATAGGCATGAGCTACTATGACTGGCTATTCTCTTTCTTCTAAGATATAGTAATAGATCTGGGGAAATCTTGGTACCTCGTGCTATTGCCTAAATTCAGAGAGGTGATTTTGATTCATCTCTTTATTCAGTTGAGAACTGATATTCAGTAACTTCTCCAGTAATACACACAAAGCTGGGATCCATTTTAAAATCCACATTTGAGGATAGCTGACATCAATGTGATTTAAACATTCCACATTTCTTTTTCTTTCCATAGAAGTTTGTTATCACCACCACTACGAAACATTGTTTAGACAGGAAATACCTTTGTATATTGTTTGATTCTCAAATTAAGTTGTTTGTAGTTTCTTTGCACTAGTGGTCAGGGAAAGAAACAGCTGAGTATTGGTTTATATTGTTTCTTGGGTTCCATGTGAATCCCCCAACCACTTTGAAGCTAGTTCTTGTTAGATTAGTACCTGTCTTTTTTACCCAGAAACAAAGATGGAAAGTCTGAGTTGGACTTTGAGACAGATCAGTATGACATCCTGGTATCAGACTTTGATGCTGAAGAAAAAGAAACTGATGATTTTACCTCCAAGCTGCCAGAAACAGAATATTCTTTACGGGTGAGTAAGAATGGGTAAGATGTCCTATAACATGAAAGATCAAAGTTTAGCCCTGTGCTAGGATTCCTTTGCACAGTCTCTACTGAAGCAGTTTAGGCAATAGAGTTCATAGCATTTCAGGGTGGTTGTAGGCATAAGATTGCAAGGCATAACTAAGCCAAATCTTTGTCCATCAAAGAAAGGCTTAGCTGGATAGCAATATTTTAATGAGAACTTTGGGAGGACTGGCAAAGGAGCACAATAACTTTCCCTTCATCGTTTCATAGGCATATTGTAGTATTCTGTATATGAAACCACGGATGAAAATCTTTCTGCGTCAGAAGAAGGTGACTACCCAGATGATTGCCAAGAGCCTGGCAAATGTAGGATATGATATATATAAACCTACATACACAGTATCCTTAAACCTATGTGTATTTGATCTGCTCATTTCAGGGTTAAATTTCTGGATGGTCACAAAAAGCCCCAAACTTGCATTTTCCAATTCAAAATTCTGTATTATAGTATACTCTAAGGAAGCCTCTCTCTGTCTCTGTTTCTGTCTCTACTTTTTGCTAGTACCAGGGCTTGAACTCAGGGCTTCACACTCTGGCTTTTTCACTCAAGGTTGGCTCTCTACCACATGGGTCAACTTGGGTCATAAGAGAAGAGCCCATGAAGATTTGGGCAGTAATACATTAAGAGGATATGAAGCTCTAGGAGAGGTGTGTAACAAGTGCTTTCCAAGCCCTAGTGCATGGACTTTGTTTTAACCAATACTGGGGCTGGGGCACTGTCTCTTAGCTTTCATACTGAGCGCTGGTGCTCTATCACTTGAGCCATACCTCTATTTAAGAGGAATCATTTATTAAGTGTTAATCTGTGTACCCATTGTATCAGAGATCACTTGGAAATTCTTAGATGATGGTCCTGAGGTATCACAGATTATGGTTCAGTAGATCCTGGAATTTTATTTTGAGATAAAAATATTTTTTAAAAAATCCTCAGCTTGACCAATGGAGGATATTCTTAGGAGAGAATCACAAAAGTGCAATAGCTATGCTCATCTTACATAAAATAGTATTTATTGAAGTGAACTCCAAGAAATGGAAATGAGAGTTTTTTTCCTTTGTTACTGTTGTCATTTTCTTTTCTTTTTGTTGTGTTTGTTATCTGTTTTTGAGAGAGCAAAGGGGAGCACAGAAATGGTGGGACAAAAGGTGAACCAATGCAGCAGTGAAGTTCACTAGACACTATGTTGAACATGAACTATAGAATTTGTGGGTGAGGATGGGAGGGAAAACTGGGAGAGAGTGAGGGCAGGGGTGACATTGTCCAAAGTAAAGTGTACTCTTTATCTGACCTTTGTAACTGTAACCCCTCTGTATATTACCTTTACAATAATGATAAACCCTCAGCTTATTCTAATGAGTGATCAGGCTTGAGAATCTCAGCTATTGGTATAATTCACTATAATCCATATTACATTTTATTGTATTCCATTAATTCAACTCAAATGTTGATTAGAACTTCTTTTTGTATATACTGTATTGCTGTACAGGTCTAAATTTAGACTTTGATGGAGTTAGGAGGGTACAGACTAATAGGTTGGTTTTTGTTGTGAGATGAAATGTTAACAAATTCAACATGAATTTTTGATAAATTCTCATATCGGTGGCCATTTAGAAGAGCACTTACTCACTTTCCCTTCTATACTCCATTGCAGTTGGTATGGATTCCAGACACTAGAGAAAATTTTGGTATAAACTATATAAATTAGGTCAGTTTTTATTGATGGCTTTTAGAGCAAAAACAATGTACTGGAAAGCTGACAGTACTTAAGCAGTTGTAAACATTGATCTCTTAATTTATTTTCTGCATCATAGACACATGCCACCTCACCTTACAGTTTTCAGACAGGGTATCCCTAACTTCTTGGCCAGGCTGGCCTCAAATAAAAATCTTCCTGATCTCTGCCTCCCAATAGCTGGAACTTCGTATTTGTTTTAATAAAAATAAAAAGATGTCTGGGAATATGGCCTAGTGGTAAAGTGCTTGCCTCGTATACATGCAGCCCTGGGTTCAATTCCTCAGCACCACATATACAGAAAAAGCCAGAAGTGGCGCTGTGGCTCAAGAGGTAGAGTGCTAGCCTTGAGCAAAAAGAAGCCAGGGACAGTGCTCAGGCCCTGAGTCCACGCCCCAGGACTGGCAACAAAAACAAATAAAAATAAAAAGATTTCTATCTTTTCTTTGTTGTTTTTTTTTCTGTTCTCTTTCCTTGTTTTTTTTAATCAAGTAGAAATTATTAAAAACTCAACCCTAGTCAAGGCTAGAGCTCTACCACTTGAGCCACAGTATCACTTCCTGCCTTTTGGTAGTTTATTGGAGATAAGAGTCCCACAAACTTTCTTGCCTGGGCTGGCTTTGAACCACAATCCTCACAATCCTAGCCTCCTGAGTAGCTAGGATTACAAGCATGAGCCACCAGCACACAGCAGGTTAAGTATATTCTTAAGCAATTGCTACATATTTCTAAAGGTCCTCTAGAAGGATTGTACCAATTTATATCCAATGACATTAGGGGTTTTTGTTGTTGGCCAGTCCTGGGCCTTAAACTCAGGGCCTGAGCACTGTCCCTGGCTTCTTTTTTGCTCAAGGCTAGCACTCTGCTACTTGAGCCACAGTGCCACTTCTGGCCATTTTCTGTATATGTGGTGCTGGGGAATCGAACACAGGGCCTCATGTATACAAGGCAAGCACTTTTGCCACTAGACCATATCCCCAGCCAAGGCATTGGGGGTTTTCTTGCAATATATTTATGCAAACTTTTTGTCTGGTGCTTGTTTCCTTAATGACTTTCTTAGAATAAACAGGTGAGGATCACTTTTGGATTCTCTTGCAAAAGTAGTAACCAGTTTGGAGTGATGATGTACCATAACAACCGGCTCATAAAGTCCTTTGAGAAGGTGGGATGCCAGGTAAAGGTGAGTGATTAATATGTCTTTAATATAGAGGACTGGAAAGAAATTCTCGTTCAGGAATTCTGTGTTAGCAGTGAGCTATTTTGCATTGTAAAAATTCTTGTTCCTTATTACTCTTCACATTGTCTAGGTATCTATTAATGAGAATCAGTTAAAATACCAACAACTTAACTACTTATATCAATGTATCAGTGAATAAAGTTGTTTTTTACATTTTCTTGGAGAGACAAAAACACAATGTAAGATCCATAAAATTTGGTCATTGAAGACAATGATTTGGGTCCTTGAGTTTTTTTTATGAGCTATATCCTTTAATTAATCATTTAATTTCTGTGAGAAGATGTTCCTTACCTGTAAATGGAAACAATAGTACTTCTAATTTTTTTCTACTTCATAGTTTCAAGCTTGATAGATTTAAATGGGCCAAAACATGTAAAATAACTTATAGGTTAAACTATATATCATGTTTAATGTTTTAATAGTTTAAAGTAGTAATTTCCACCAGTTTTCATTTTCTTTTTTATTTTGCCAGTCCTGGGGCGTGAACTCAGGGCCTGAGCTGAGCACTGTCCCTGGCTTCCTTTTTGCTCAAGGCTAGCACTCTACCACTTGAGCCATAGCGCCACTTCCAGCCTTTTCTATATATGTGGTGCTGAGGATTTGAACACAGGGCTTCGTGTATACCAGGCAAGCAGTCTTGCCACTAGGCCATATTCTCAGCCCCCATTTTCTTTTTTTTATATATATTTTTTATTATCAAACTGAGTTACAGAGAGGTTACATTTTCATACATTAGGCATTGGATACATTGCTTGTACTGTTTGTTACCTCTTCCCTCATTCCCCTTCCCCCTTTCCTTCCCCCCCCCATGAGTTGTTCAGTTCATTTACACCAAACAGTTTTGCAAGTATTGCTTTTGTAGTTGTTGGTCTTTTTTTACCCTGTGTCTCTAGATTTTGGTATTCGCTTCCAATTTCCTAGTTCTAATACCAGTATACCCAGTTTCCAATATACTCAGATAAGATACAGAGAAAGTGTAGGTACAACCACAGGAAGGTGATACAAGAAGATCATTAATAATAGAGGCTACAGTTACATATGGCATGTTGAAAGTAGTTACAACTGTGATATAACAATTATTTCTATAACATGGAGTTCATTTCACTTAGCATCATCTCATGTGTTCATAAGGGTATAGCTATTGGGCTGCTGTGACTTGCCTAAACCTGTACTAATTATTCCCAATAAGGGAGACCATAGAGTCCATGTTTCTTTGGGTCTGGCTCACTTCACTTAGTATAACTTTTTCCAAGTCCTTCCATTTCCTTACAAATGGGACAATGTCATTCTTTCTGATAGAGGCATAAAATTCCATTGTGTATATGTACCACATTTTCCTGATCCATTCGTCTACTCAGGGGCATCTGGGTTGGTTCCAGATTCTAGCTATGACAAATTGTGCTGCGATGAACATTGTTGTGCTGGCTGCTTTACTGTGATTTTGTTTGTGGTCTTTTGGATAGATACCCAAAAGTGGGGCTGCTGGGTCATAGGGGAGTTCTATGTTTAGCCTTCTGAGGAATCTCCATACGGCTTGCCAGAGTGGCTGAACCAGTTTACATTCCCACCAACAATGAAGTAGGGTTCCCTTTTGGCCACATCCCCTCCAACAGTTGTCAGTTTTCATTTTCTTTCCTATTTGACAGATTACATTATTAAAGCATAATGAATGGCAGGCTCTATATTCCATTGTTAGACAGTTATGTACAGCTCAACGAACATAACCAATTGGAGCCTATTTTACTTTTGCTACATCATCTTTTGTGTATATGTGTGTGCCAATCTTGGAGCTTGAACTCAGGGTCTGGTTGCCGTCCCTGAGCTTCTTTTTTTTTTTTGCCAGTCCTGGGCCTTGGACTCAGGGCCTGAGCACGGTCCCTGGCTTCTTCCCGCTCAAGGCTAGCACTCTGCCGCTTGAGCCACAGCGCCGCTTCTGGCCGTTTTCTGTATATGTGGTGCTGGGGAATCGAATCTAGGGCCTTGTGTATCCGAGGCAGGCACTCTTGCCACTAGGCTATATCCCCAGCCCCCCTGAGCTTCTTTTGTTCTCCACGTCTGGATTGTTGGTAGTTTATTGGAGATAAGAGTGTCATAGATTTTCCTGCCTGGAGATAGCATTGAACTGCAATCCTCACATCCCAGCTTCCTGAATACCTAGGATTATGGGGTGAGCCACCAATGCCTGGCTACTATTACTTCATTGTTATTGTAAACATCATCTGTAAACAGCTCGTTTGTGTGCCAGTCTAATTAGCACTTGGAATCAGTTCCTTCTATTAAAGAAGAGAGATTTAAAAACTTCTTGAATCAAGTTGTAATTAATAATCATCTCAAGTCTGATTCCTTTAGTAATTGTTTGGTGGCCTGTACAAGTGTAGAAGATGCTTTTTTCTTTCTTTTTTTCTTGCCAGTCCTGGGGCTTGGACCTAGGGCCTGAGCACTGTCCCTGGCCTTTTTTTTTGCTCAAGGCTAATACTCTACAACTTGAGCCATGGTACCACTTCTGGCTTTTTCTGTTTATGTGTTGCCGAGGAAATGAACCTAGGGTTTCGTGAATGCTAGGCAAGCATTCTACCATTAAGCCACATTCCCAGCCCTGAAAATGCTGATTTTAGTAAATGAATATGTGTAATGATCATATAGCATCTCTAAAAAATTTCATTTCAGTTTTTGAGAGCATTAGTATTTAATCTTGACTCTTGGAAATGTAATATTTATTCAATTGAAATCGTAGAGCAATCTTAAAATATCAATCGAAGTAGGAAATTCAAAGGGAATACCAAATTTGAGAGACACAGGGTAAAAAAGGAGAAATAACTACAAAAGCAATACTTGCAAAACTGTTTGGTGTAAGTGAACTGAACACCTGGGGGGGGGAGGGAAAGGGGGGGAGGGAGGGGGACATGAGGGACAAGGTAACAAACAGTACAAGAAATGTATCCAATGCCTAACGTATGAAACTGTAACCTCTCTGTACATCAGTTTGATAATAAAAATTTGAAAAAAAAACATGCAATAAAGAAAAAAATATATATCAATCAGATGAAAATGGAGGTTGTGTGAGTGGAGTAGAGGTAGCTATTAATCCCTGAAATACCTTGGGGTTCATGAATCATAGTTTGAATATTTTCTGCCATAGAAGTTCTCAGTTTCTTTTTTTTTTTTTTTTGGCCAGTCCTGGGCCTTGGACTCAGGGGGCCTGAGCACTGTCCCTGGCTTTTCCTGCTCAAGGCTACCACTCCGCCACTTGAGCCACAGCGCCGCTTCTGGCCATTTTCTGTATATGTGGTGCTGGGGAATCGAACCTAGGGCCTCGTGTATCCGAGGCAGGCACTCTTGCCACTAGGCTATATCCCCAGCCCTCAGTTTCTTGTTCCATGTATCACTTGCAGCCTTTTGAATTACATTCTGTTTCTCTAGATCTTGATGGCCATTCTATAGTCATGAACATTATGTAACCTTTCTATGATTATATGGAATTGAAAGGAAATGCCTCTGGCAGTTAACTGTAATATAAGTGTTGAAATTAATATATTTCTTCTAAGCCAACGCATGGAGAAGGTGTGGGAGTAATTGGAGTCATTGAGTGCAATTTCCTAAAACCTGTCTACAACAAACAAGACTTTGAATACAACAAGGAGTACAGGTGAGTCACTTTCAACACTAGGTGTTTCTGATAATTTGCTTAGATATGAATGTGTTCTCTGAAACCTCAAAAACAATCACTAAAAATCAGCCAGCTATGTTAACTGAAATTTACTTTAATTCTATTTTCCAAGGTAAGAGATAAAATGATTTCATTTTAAAATTAATGTTTGAAACGATGATATGGTCAGTTGAGATAAATCTTAGATTTAGAAATGATCAAGTTAACTTGAATCATTTGATATTATATTTGTGATAAATTGAAGGACATTGTTATTGACCATAAAGAGACAAAGGGATTGGAAGTTATTGAAAACACAGTAAAGAAAAAATTAGAAGTTTGTTAGACATTTTCTTGAAGATAATGAATGTATTTTGGGACAGCAGGTAAGACATAATTTCAGAAAAGCATCTAGATTTACCAGGGAAAACCAATAGGTAAGAATCAGTAGATACCATTTTAGGAGATAAGAATTGTTGAAGCAAGGCTAGAAAAGGTTTTGAGTTATAGGTGTAGTTCAGTGGTAGACTAGTAGCTGGCATACGCTACATGCTGGCATGCACAGGCCTGGGTTTTGATGCTTCCTATTTAGTTGTATGTGACAGGAGTATGAAAAATAAGAGTCCTCGATTCCTATGTAGAAATAAACAAATAAGAAATTTGAATACATATAAAGTAAAATGGCTCTTGTAAGCCAAATCTGCCTAAAGAAAACCAAGGAAAGCTTTACAAAGCAAATTATATTTGAGCTAAACTTAAAGAAAGGTTGAAATTTTCTAGGTGGACAAGTAGGGGAATGATATTAGAGTCAGAAGTAAGTATATGCAAGACATAAATAGGCAAGAGGTGTTTTTCCAATGCATCGTGATCAGAACCACCCTTTCTGTTATTCTCCTTTGTATGATAAATTTGATTGAGAAGATTGTGGATTGTCTAAATAGATATTCTATATATCATAGTTTTATTTTGTTAAACATACAAATTTCTGGCTTAAGAAGCTTAATTTATGCTACATATTTTATTAAAAACAATACACTTCTGAAATGTCTTTTGAGGATCATTTGCATAATTCTTGTCCCATTCTGTCATCAATTGTCCATTTTGTTTTTGATTCAGGGGATTTAAAATAAGGCTTTGCTAAAAGCACACACTGTACTACTTTTTTTTTGTTTATATAAAAGGAAAGTGTGTTTAGATAAGGGAATTTGAAGCTGCGTGTAATGGATTATACTAGTAATTCCAGCACTGCTCTAGAGGCTGAGGCAGGAAGATTGAGGTCAAAGTCAAGCCTGGGATATATAACAATACCAGATTTTCTTTAAAAAAAGGACAGTAACAATTTGAGAGATTTAGAGAAGATTGTCTGCTGTCACAAACTCATCCTACGGATGTTATAGATAGCAAAACTATAAACAGTAGAGGAAATACTAGCCATTATACTACTGAAATGTCTGGAAATACATTGTGATCTCATTTTTAATAGTGACATGAGATTTTAGTTGCCAGTATCAGGATTCAAAATGCAGTCAGGACATGTCATTTGTGGAATCATCAGATAAATTCAAGATATAGTTGGCATTAAGGACCTTAATATGTTGATGATAATAGATTATCACACATAGGAAACAAATTAAGAGTATTAAAATGGCTAACAGGTTAGCCAAAATAAACTGGTATGGCAAAAATTCTATCATGGCAAAAATAGACAAGGGAATTGGGGCAGAAAGCATGACCTAGGATATGCCTTAAGGCACAAGAATGCAAGATTTAGAAAAGAGAAAGGAAGGGAATTCCAGCATGGATTTATAGCATGAGCTAAGGTAGTGACAGGGTCTCAGAATGGTAATAATATAGGAAAGGGAAATAAACGTAACTGGAATGAAACGACATCAAGTTAGATGGACAGGGGAGGGCCACATCTTAAGAGTAGGGCAGACGGTAAGTATTTTGGCCTTTGTGGGCGATAGAATCTTTTTCATAGCTACTCAGTTCTGCCATAGGATGAAAGCAAATATATACAGTAAGGGGATGAACATTGCTATAGCCAAGTATAATATTGTTGACAAAACCAGGCAATGAGTGGAATTTGCCTCCTAGGCTGCAGTTTGCTAACCCCATCTTAGACCACCATTCCTCAACTATGTGCCAAATTACACACAGCAAACTCACAGGAGAGCCATGAGATATTTAAAAATTTTGTGGGAAATACAGTGATACTCAATTTCTATCTATAAACAATAGAAAGTGTCTTCTATTGTTGTGACAAATTACCACAAACGAAGTGGCTTAAAACAACACTATCTTACTATCTTAATGCAGATCTTGTTGCAGCAAAAATCAAGGTGTTGGCAGACTGCATTCCTTTCTGAAGGCTCTAGGGTAGAATCCATTTCCTTGCCTTTTCCAGCTTCTAGAGGCTGCCAGCATTTCTTGGCCCAAGGCCCTCTTTTTGAGCTTCAAAGTCAGTAGTGATGGGTTGTGTTCTCCTCATGTTGCATCATTCTAGTGCCTTGCTTTTTGTCATCATATTTCCTTCTCTGATTCTGACTCTTCCTCCTTTTTCAACTTTGAAGATCCTCGTGATTAAATTGGTATCTTTGGATAGTCATATTTTTAGACCAGTTGATTAGTCACCTCAATTCTATATGCAGTCTTAATTCCCCCTTGTGGTACAACCTAAACAAATATTTCAATAATTAAGTTGTAGACATCTTTGTATGACCATTATTTTATTTTGCCACAATCTGTTCTCAAGTGCCCTAAGATTCACTTCTCACATTTGGAATGTGTTCACCTGTCCCCATATCCCCCAGAGTCTCTAAACATTACAATATTAACTCAGTCTAAAATCTTAACTAAACATCATCAAGCTCAAAGGTCCCCAAATTTCTAAACCACATGTGGATAATCCTTTGCATCTTGGGGTACAAGTCTCCATGCGTGGATGTATCTTCACTCTCCCCCTCCCTTTATTTATTGCAAGACTTCAGTTAAAACTGGTGGAGGAAAAAAGGAGTCATATCTAACAAGTACTTTCAATCTAGCTAGGCAAATTCTATTAAATTATAAAGACTGGGGATAACATTCTAGGGCTTGCAACTCTACCTTCTGATTTTGAAGCATTGATCTCTTGGTCTTATATAGTTCACTCTTGAAATTATCTTTGTTCCTGAAGAGTGTATATATTTGCATCGGAATAGTTTTTATTAACCTGTTTGCTGACTGTAGAGTTTTGAAGATCCAACGAGCTTTTCTCCATCCCTTTTGATCCAAGTTGGAAGCTTTTGTGCTTGCAGCATTCTCAAGAACCCTGTGGGCCTTCCATGTATGTCATGAATGTTCATTCCTTCAACAAGAAGCCATTGACATCTTACCTAGATAATCCCATTTCTATTCTTGGCTTCAGCTGAGATGACTGTAAGTCACTTGCTTAATCTTTCCAAAGATCATTTTGTGTGACTGAATAGTTTGAGCTTTTAATATTACTGAGATAATACTATAAGGTTCTTCAACTTCACTCTCTATGATTTTTTTAGAGCACATTTTCCTGACAGTGAATCCCCATAAATTTTTATACCTTTTTCAGTCTGGATGGGGTGAGAATTTCCAAATCAAGTCCTGGTTCCCTTTTAGCCCAATAGTTTATCTCGTTCCTGTTGCATTTCACATCAACATCCTGAGAAGACCAGACGCCACTCCAGACACATTGCCTGGAGATCTCCTCAAGCTAAAGATCAAGTTTCATTATCTACAAGTTGTGCTTTTTACCACTCTGTAATAAGGATCTTTCTCATTTTTCAGTAACATGCTTATTTTCTTCTGAGCCTTCATTAGCAATGCTTTTCCATATTTCCACTAACAGTCTGTATACGAGGCAAGCTCTCTTGCCACTAGGCCATATCCACAGCCCCTAACAGTCTGTATATAATATTATTCTCTAAGACAATTTGTATTGTCTCATGTTTTTCCAATTGCTTCTGAGTCCTCACCAGTGAACTTTTTGATATCTGTATTTCTTTTTTAAATGGGTTTATATTAATTATGCCGAATACGGCATTTTCGTTTCATTATGGCATTCTCATGCTTGATACAATGTCATATTCACCCCTCCCCTTAATTATTCCCTCTTACCTCGCACCTCCTTTTCTCGTACTCTTGCACTTCCCAACTAGTGCCTCCTCTGTTACTGTGACTTCGTTGTCCCCCCCCCCCCACCCACTACTATAGATGAGAAAGATTATGTTGTACTTATCTTCATGGGACTGGATTATTTCACTGAACATGATGATCTCCACTTCCATTCATTTTCCAGTAAATTATAATTTTATTCTTAATGATTGAGTACAAGTTCATTGCATATATAAGTAATGTTTTTTCCTTCCTTCTCTCCCACCACTCCCTTTCTGTAGTGCTGGAGTTTTGAACTCAGTCTCACACTTGTTAGGCAGTTAAGCTGCCAGCCATTTATAAAGCTTTAGTTATTTTTGAGATAAAGGATCTTTCAGTTTTGTACAGGACAGGCTAGACCACAGTACTTCTATTTATACCTCCTGTGTAGCTGAGATGTAGATGTAGGCCATCATACCCAGCTTTTTTGTTTAGATAGGTCCTGCTTACTTTTTACCTGGCTATACTCAAGTTACAGTCCTCTTGATGTCTGCTTCCCACGTAGCTGGGGTTATAAGCATAAGCCTTTAAACCAGCCACATTTTTATAACATTTGTGCATTGATTAACACACAGGCTAACTCCATAATTTGCCTATTTTTGCATCCATATTTCTATTAATGGTTAATTTATTGAAATTAGGCTTTTTTGCGCTTTCTGGGAATTATTCCAGCCTCTGCCAGCTTTCCATTCAAAGACAGTCTCATCATTTTAGGTGTTTGTTAAAGTAACAATTTACAAGGAAAAAATTATTTGACACTTTGCTATTTGTTTCATAGCTTCTCCTTCATTTCCTACATTACTATCCTCTTTTTTCGCCTAATACTGGGCCTTGAACTCAGAGCCTCGTGCTCATTCTGCTTGCTTGCTTGGCTAGTGCTCTGCCACTTGAGCCAGTCTTCAAAGCTGCTTTTTTGTTGGTTGTTTTGGAGATGAAGTCTCACAGACTTTTCTGTTTGGGCTGGCATCAGACTATATAATACTCTGGATCTCAGCCTTTTGTGTACCTATGATTGCAGGCTTGAGCCATTTGTATGAAGATACATTGCCGTCTTCTTTTGTGTTTAGTTGCTATTTTTTATAGCAAAGTGCTTAAATTTTTTCCTAATTTATTTTTCTATATTTTTCGTACTAGCTGTTTTTTTGTGGTCATCCTATAGGGATTGTGTCTAGCATCTGTCTTTTCTCTCTTCACCCTCTGTACCTCCATGATGCTTGTGTTATGCCATTAATGGTGTCCCAAAGGTGCCTGTGCCTCCATTTACTGTTCTTCAATTTTTTTCCCGTTCTTAATCTCAATAATTCATTTCTTCAGGCTTATTTATTGGTTCGTCTGCTCAAAGCTGCCTTTGATAGTGAACTATTCGTTTTGGCTTTGTAGACTTCATACGATTTTCTTAATTTCTTTCACTGTTGCATTTGGCTCTCTGAACATTCTTTTTAAAAAAAATTTATTGTCAAGGTGATGTACAGAGGGGTTACAGTTACATAATAAGGTAGTGAGTACATTTCTTGCTTTGAACATTCTTAAGATAGTTTTAAAAGTCTTTGGTAGGTTCATCTTCAGGGACAGTTTCTGTTGATTTATTTTTCCTTTGAGTGAGCCATACTTTCCTGTTTTGGTTGTTTTTTGTTTTCATTTTTACATTGTGATTGTTGTTGTTGAAAGCTAGACAATTGAAGCTAATAGCTTGGCAACACTAGAAAACATTCCCTTGTTTTCCCATGGTTTGCTGGGGTTTATGTTGCCATAAACTGTCTTTGTGTCAGTAATCAGACTGAAGTGCAAACTTTAGGTCTTCACACTTCTTTCAGAATTCACAGTGGCTTCTAATTTTCCACATATATGTGATTGCTTTTGAATATCTTAGTTTTTAACATCTCGCTCCCCCCCAAAAAAAGAAAAGAAAAAAAATAAGCAAGGTATCATCTCTATGAATCTTTTGGGGATTACTTCAGCTGGAAACCTACAAGCTTGTAATAATGGAGGAGGCAATAAATTGGCTGCTTGCCTTTTATATACTATGATCAGAAATAGCAATGGGTGATGAGCACAGGTCCCATGTTTGGAGGATAGCATCAAGTGACAGTGAACAAAATTAACCACAGTTTGCCATCTCAGAGTTCTACAATGCTTATTATGTCAGGCAGATTCTGCTAAGGAAATTGTTGTCTAGGCAAGGAGACAGATTCTGTGTGCTTCCTATTCTGTCATCTTCTTGGCCTATTCTTTCTAAATTAGATTGTAAAGAGGAAATAAGGCATCATACTATGTTGTGACTTTAGTAAATGATATTAATAGAATAGTAGGAGAATTGGGACACTGGAGAAGAGTTGATAGCAGAGGTTATATGTGATGATTTTAATCTAGTATAAATAGTGAGAATACAATATAAGTAGAGGTGAGGAAGTTATTGTTTTTGTTGGTACTAGAGTTGGTTTTCTTTGCCAGTCCTGGGTCTTGAACTCAGGGCCTGAGCACTGTCCCTGGCTTCTTTTTGCTCAAGGCTAGCATTCTGTCATTGGAGGCACAGCGCCACGTCTGGCCTTTTCTATATATGTGGTGCTGAGAAATCGAACCCAGGGCTTCATATATGCTAGGCAAGCACCCTACCACTAGGCCGTATTCCCAGTCCTGTTGGTATTAGAGTTTGAACTCATGGACTTCATGCTTGTGAAGCAAGTGCTCTATCATTTGAGCCCATGTTCAGCCCATTTTTCCTTTAGTTTATTTCTCAGATAAGGTTTCACGTTTTTGCCTAGGCTGGCCTTGGAACACAATTTTCCTACCTAATTTTTTTTACAGTAGCTGGAATTACAAGCACATACTACAGTGTCTAGTTTATTGGTTAATATAGGGTCTCACTTTTTGTCCAGGCTGGCTTTGATCCACAGGCCTCTTGATCTCTGCCTCCTAAGTAGGCAAGAGCTTACCTTGTTTTACAGGCATTTGTCATCACATCCTACCTGGAATAGGTCTGCAAAGACTTGAAAGAACAATCCAGAGTGCAAAGATATTTTTAAAAAATTTAATTTGGAATGCTCCAGGTGTATATAGCTCTACATTAAGTTGTAATCCTATGATACAGTATTAAATAGGAATTGTTAATTAGATAAAGCTAGGATTCATATAAAGCCTTCAGTAGTAGCTGTGTAGTAAAATATTTGCAGGAACTTCCCCTCACACCTCCACATTACTATTGTTACTGCTGTAGTCAGCATTTGGCTATAGAGGAACTGCATTGATATATAAAGCTAATACTTGATTGATGTATAATATGGTATAGTATTTAATCCTCTGACTTTCAACTTGATCCTGAATTTGTCACCTGTTTTCATCTGACAAATCAATTGCTATCATTTCCTAGCTATGCAGTTTGGTGCTCTGCCATAGACTCAGTGTGATAGCTTATCCTGTCCATGATTCTACAAGCCCCAGAAAATTGTAGAACCCTGAATTCAAAGCTAGTTCTAGGAACAATTTTAATTTTTCAACAAAAATTATTATGATATGCAGTCTTTTAGGGCACTATACACTTATCTTAGTTTCTTAAGAAGTAGATGTTGAAAACTAATATTCTAAATGTTTAGCCTCTGTTAAATGGGAGCTTCTCAGAGATTTTTATTTTCTTTCAGATCAACAATAAGTGCCCTTGCACAGAAGCTGAATGCTTATTGGAAGGAAAAGGCATCTGAAGGGAATTTTGAGTTCTTCCCTATAGCCAGAATAGTACCGTGAGTAATGAAATGCATGAAACTGATACGTTGAATTTAAGTTCCTTTGTGCAACTATTTAAAAATAATACAAAAACAATAAAATACATGAAAGCGTTAGGAATGTTGTCCTTACATAAAGTGAAAGGAACATGGATAAAATGGTTTTTCACATCAGGGGGTTTAATTAGTTAAAAAATAAGAAAGCACGGGTACTAATTGCATCACATTCTAAACTTCGTGATTCTGCTTTCATATTTGTGTGTTTGAATCATTAATATGAAAATTTAAGTACTGTTTAGTTGAGACCTAGAGTCTAGATTTGGTTCTAGTTATTTGAGTGTATTTGGTAAGTTCTTTCACCTATTTCAGTTTATTGAATTAGGCAGCTTATTTATTAGCACAGTGCCTGGCATAGAGCAACTGTCAAATATCTTAATAAACTTTCCTTCTCAGGTGGTAGAATGCCAGCCAATGAGAGGAAAAAGCGTCAGCAAGTTTGAGTCCTGGTCTTGGACACAAAGGAAAAGCTTTCCTTTTCTTTATTACTACTGAATATTGTTGGCCCTGAACTAAACACAAAAATAGATAAATGGTCTAGTGGGTTAGGAAGGGAGATAGCGCAAAGGGTAGACTGAGTAACAGTGCACGCGTGCACACACACACACACACACACACACACACACACAGAGCTAGCTATACCACCATCAAGATAAAATTACAGTATGAGAGATTACAATGTCTTCACTTGTTGTGGGGGAGGCATCTATATAACAAATTTATAAGGTAAACTTTTGTTTCAAATGCAAAATGATGGCTGTATATGTATTTCTACCTTATTCTATAGATCTCAGCTCATGTCTATCCTCTATGGGTTTTCAAAAATTGAAATGAAGGCAGGATACTTTGCTTGCCTTTCAAGTTAGTAATGATTAATGCAGTCACACATGTTCATATACTGCTAGACTGTATATGCTAGAGGTAACAATTTTGCTTTCAGTAATTATTCTTGAGTACTTATGCCAAGTAGTTTTTAATTCTTTACATATGATAATTTGTTGAATAATCACTCTAACCCTGAGATACACAAATAATACTATTTGTCTATAGGCAGATGAAATGTGGTCTACCTAAGGTTCCAATATAGGCATTCTGACCCCTAAACCTCCATTCCTCTGGTGGGGTACAGGGAGGAGAATATAGTACAGTTCCTTTAACACCTTTTTTTTTTTTTACTGCAAGCATTACTTTAAAACCTCTTTTGTCTTCCTGTATTGAAGGCCATATTATGGTCTGCGTAGAATCTAAAGTGGAGAGTTGTGCTTTTCCTTGAGAGAATAATATTAGCATCTTTCTGGAAGACAAGCTTCTATGCATGAGCATGAAGACCAAAACTATGACCTTTCCTCTCTGCTCTTTTACTACTGAAGCTGTTACTTGCAACCTCTGGCTCTGAAGAAAACAATGGCTGTGTGGGAGTATATAGACAGCAGAGGTCAGGCCTGAGCATAGATCTGAAAGGCTGCAAGTCTAAGAGGAAGCTCTAGGTCTGAAGTCATGTATGAAGTGCTTTTTTGCTAAAGCAATTTTTAAAAGAGGACATTGTATTTGAGTGGTAAAATTTTGAATGCCTTCGATTTTCTTTATATCTTTGTGTTTTTTCCAGTTTTCCATAAATGAGATTATATAAAAGCAGCGTAAATGCAATAGACACAAAATCTAGTGCTGAAATGGGCCCAAGGTATCCCTCTCTCAGCCTTTCCCGTCTTTTTTTCTAGCTTTTGCTCTCCTCTGTCTAACCTACCTTTCACAACCTAGCTATTGACCTTTACCAAATATGGGCCACCCATTCACAGAGAAGCAAATTCACTTGAAGGTGTAGATGACAGGCTTATACTCCTGGGGATAAATGGGAATGAGTGTACATTTTAAGAGTCAGACTCTGGAAGATTTTGTAATGTAACATTATATTGTTGATAGGGATTTGGCATTTCTAGTTAAGAGCCATTACTTTTAGTTAGGAAATTTAAACAAATGTTTATATACTTCTAAAGAATAACTGAGTAAAATTTTGACTTTACCAAGTTAATATAAAGTTAAAACCATGGTATTATTTGCTTAGGACAAAAGTTTTCAAGGTATGTATTATTGTCCTCCATAAATAATGGTTGCCTGCCAATATTATACTTGGTATTTTTTTCTTCTTCATATCTGGTATAGTTCCATCATTTTGGCCCCTTCACAGCTGATGCTTTACCATTTGATTCTTGCCTCTAATATGGCATTTTGCTAGCTAATTGGAGATAGAATCTCTTTCCCTCCCTCCTCTCTTTCCTCCCCTATCTCCTCTCTCTCTCTTCTTTTTGTCCTTTCTTTTCTCTCCCTCCCTTCCTCCTCCCTTCTCTCTCTGGTTTTTCTGCCCATGCTGGCTTTGAACCCAAATCCTCAGATCTTAGTCTCGTGAGTAGCTATGGTTGTGAGCCACCAGTGTCCAGCTCGCTCTATCATTTTATCTATGAAATTCAAAATACAAGCATTTTAGACATAAACTATGATGTTTTCACACATTTTCTATTTGAAACTAGTTTGTTTGGTTTTTCACTCGTGGATGTATATTTATTTCTTGTGTTCCACAAAGCACAGAGCTAGGATGGACACCATCATCCTTCTATTTTCCCTCATTCAGGAAGATTCCTGACCAGACGTGGGTACAATGTGATGAATGTCTTAAATGGAGGAAGCTTCCTGGCAAGGTTGATCCCTCTACATTACCCATACGATGGTTTTGTTACTATAATCCTCATCCAAACTACAGGTAAAGTTGTAGGTTTCAGTAACTTTTCATTTGTCCATATATATGAAAATACTCTCAAATCTACAGTTTTCCGCCAGGCATTTCTATATATACTCAGGTTCTTCAAGGGATTTCAAGTTTCAGAATAAGATCTTTACATTGCAGGTTGTGTTGATCACTTTTTATGTGCCTCCTATATGGAATCAATGTTCATAGTGCCTATTATCCATTCAGTACTATCTATCTACATGTTTGTCTTTCATATGCCATGTGTTCCTTGTACCATCCAACCTCTAAATTGTCTGGACGCTGATTTTAACAATATTTTTTTCTGAATTGGCAGTCATAAATGCTCAATTTTTGTAGGATAAATGCTGATAGAAGAAAGGTTCATCTGCCAGGCACTGATGGGCCACACCTGTAATCATAGCTACTTGGATACTGAAATCTGGATGATGACAATTCAGAGACAGCCTGAACAGAAAAAAGTCTGTGAGAAAGAAACGAAAAGAAACAACCAACCCTTTTGGGACTGGAGGCATGGCTCAGTTGGTAGAGCACTAGCCAGTGAGTGAAAGTGTCAGGTACTGAGTTGGAGTTCCAGTCTTGGACCTTAAAAAAGAGAAAAGTTGGTGAGACTCCATTTCCAAACTAAGTAGCAAAAAGCTGGGCTGGAGGAATGACTTAAGTGATAGAGCATCGGCTGAGCATGCCAGTCAAGCAAACATGAGGCCCTGAGTTCAAACCTAGTACCATAAAAATAAAAAGGTACTACAACAGAATATGCTATTTAGGTAAAATGTTTAAGATGAAAAATATTAAATATTAAATAAGTAAGTGAAGTCTAGGTCTATAACGTGTAGGCATTTCCTCTAGTCTTCAGATGTTCCTAGGTACCTTGCCATGCAAAGTGAATAGCAACTGTATGAATGGAGTAGGAGACTTGGTGCTTGTTTCATTTTTCAATTCTTTGTTTCCACTTACTTGGTCTAAGAGATTACCTTCCAGGCATTAGTTCTAATCTTTACTCTCTTATAAAATGGGCTTAGTTTCTGATTGTTACTAATTTTTGTTTATTTTATAGGTTCACTTTTTAACCATTGAATATAATACCAATACTTTGAGTTTTTACTCCTAAAATTCTCACTTTTCTTCCTTATGCTCTTAGGTACAGCAAAACTTTGTCCTGTGAGTGGGACATGAACTATGAACTCTGTGGTGCTAAGGATGAGACTGCCCTATCGTAGTTGTAAGAAAAGTAAAGGATAAACTGAAAAACACATTTTGCTTTTAAGAAATCAATTTGTTCTCTGTATTGCAGGAGATGCTCTGTTCCAGAAGAACAAGAACTCATTGATGAAGACCTGTACCTGAGCAAAGCAAACCAACAGTTGAGTATATGTGACCCCGTGGGCTTCATCATAGAGTAGATGAATCTGACCTTTTCAGAAGAAGCTTTCTCAATAGTTTCCTTCTTCAGCTCTGTGCTCTGCCAATTCTTTATTCCTGTTTATTTCTAATCATCTCCTGATATCCTGAATGTTTCCAGTTGTTTCCTCCTTCTCCCCGCCCCATATAGAATTTGAAAATTCTAGCATAAGTCAGGAAGAAAATCTTAGTTACTCAGCAAGGCTCACATTATTTCTAATTTGGAATGAACATTATCCTAAATCTATCACCGAAATTCCATTTTAAACAGATGTTTTATGAATGAACTAAACAGAACTTTTTTGAGGGGACAGATTTTTTTTTTTTACTATGCAGCTCATTGTGACCTATCCTCCTCATTATCCTCCTGCTGCCACTTCTGGAATCTAAATAGCACTTTTATCTTCTAGAGCTCAAACTATTGAGAAGAAGAAGAAACCTGTGGAAAATGTACACCAACAGGTGAGAGAAAGGTTTTCTCCTTTTCTGTTCTTACATAAAAATTGCCCCAACAGAGGGCAAAGGTTGAAGGAGGCAGCAGTCTTGAAAGCTGCATAGAAATCTTGATAAAGATTTCTTTTCATGGTGTTTTGAATCCTTGGGTTTTGTGTTAATCTGTTGTTACTGATGGTCAGATCACCTAAAACAGAGGAGTCACATGATTTGGTTCCCAGATTTGGATTTAGGACTGACTCTGGGCAGTGTGAATGTCACATTCAAGTGTCACAGAATAGTCCAGGCTGTGTTCCATCCTCACACAGGCTGCTCCTCTCGAGTGTCTGGTTTTCCTGTCTTCTTTCTTTCAGGATTCAGAGATGAATTTTTCCTCTTTTTCTCCTGGGAAGAAGGGTTCTTTGTGTCCTCACCTCTATCCCTGCTTTCATGCTGGCTGGCTTTGTAAAGACTCTGCTGTTTTGAATTTTCAGGAGCACTGTCTCTCGGACATGGTTGCCCAGCTCCGGACGCTGAAGGGTGCAGTAAGGTTGGCCGTCCTTTCAGAGACACTCCTTTCCTGACAGCCACCATAGCACCCATATATCTTCCCTACCCAACCTTGCCTTTCTGCATGCTTTCCCTACTTCCCAAAGTTCTGCTAGTTGCATGTTATATTTACTTTCCATCCTCTCCTTGAGGGTAGGTCAGACTGATGAGGAGAGAAGCAGTTTGATACTAATGCTTCTGATGGCCTGCTCAAACCCAAGCATATGAGCATCATGTTTCATATACTAATGTTTTGGCTTAATACTTGATGGGAGAGATTGGGAGCTTCCCTACTGCCCTGTCCTCATTCAGTTTACCTCCGCCATATTTTCCTTTACCTGAATCATTCATACTCTTTATAAGCTGGCTCTTCCACAAGGTCCCAGCTGCATGTCTCTGTGAGTGTACTATGAAAACATACTCCGGCATGCATTTCTCCCAAACCAGCACAGACACTTGCTGCAACGCTTTTTCTCTTCACCCCTACTTTCATCACAGACCTCAGAAGAATGAAAACCCAGCCTTCAACTGGGTCACCACAGGGAAACAGCGATTGGGGGCCTGGGTTTACGTTGTGAGTGGGATAGTTCTAGGAGCCAGTACGTGAGTTGAGGGAGCTCTGTGAGTGTCTAGCTGGTAAGGTTAATGACTGAACGTGCCTGAGTTCAGTGTTCTAGTGTACATTGCTGTGTACTGTTTGTTTCTGTAGGGAACAGTTTGTTTTTATTTGGCCAAGCATTCTTTCCCAGCATCAGAAGGATTGACTCGTCCTTAAAACTTTGTGTTTGATTTTGGGATTTTTATGAATTCTTTCTTTAATTGCTAGGTATTCAGTAACCCACCAAAGATTCCTCCTGTTCAAGATATGGCTGGATTTAATGCCAAAACATTTGGATTTGAGAGAATGGATAGCCCTCGCCTGCTTTTACCTGCTGAAGATCAAAGCAGATTATCTTCTCTTCAACTTAAACCTCTGGAACCAAGCGTTTTTCATTTTCCCAGGTGACTAATAAGCATTTATCTATTGTCGGTAGGAAGCTGCAAGTGTCTTATTTTCCTGTAGAGTAATTTTTGATCTGTTTTATGTTTGTTTGTCCTGAACCATCATGGCATTCACAAAGACAGGCATAGTTTTGTGTTGCTACAACAGTGTGTTGCATGAATTGATTCTTTGCTGAGGTTATTTTAAGTATTAGGTATTTAGGTTATGTTGGGAATTGTACAAGTGAAGTAACCGACATGGTAACTCTTAACAAAAACTACAGTGCTATATAAATAAGGTAATATAGATAAACACTGTTCCCATCCTTGAGTCTTTAGAGGATTCATAAGACCTAGCACACGTTGGTCATGTATAAAAATAACTAATAGAAATTTGTGTATTACGTGTTATCATTCATTGTTGTATATTAGTAAAGATTTAGTCTTGGGCTTTATATTTGTTCATCTTCAAGCACCTCACTGATGTTATTTTGTTGGTCCTCATAAGAGCAAAGCATAAGTATTCATTTTCTTAAATACCAGGAGTGTCTCAAATTCTGAAAGATAGAACTGTACTCACACTGCCATGAGAATGGATTCAGTACTGCATTTCATGACTCCTTGCTTTCTCCTCTGCTGTTCTTCTCACCCTGGCAGTTGCTCTGTAATAGTAGAAACTTTTATACTTGTTAATAGTATGACCTTTATATACTGAACTTTTTAGTGCTCCCTTTCCGTTTGAATGTCTTCTTGAACGTATATTAGACGATGCTGTAGGGTAAATGAATTCTGGTAAATGTTAGGTAAGTGTTACTGGTTCTTTACCTGTTGGTTTCTTAATATCTTTCTAGACTCTTATATAGGTACACAGTTGTACAGGTTTGAAAGTCCTCTGCTCAGTGAGTCTTCCACAATTAAGCCAGGTAAATAATGGAGAAACCTCAAGACCCTCTGAAATTGAGTGCATAGTCTTAAGAGGAAGTAAGCTTTTAGGAATAAAGCTAATGAAACTCTTGGGTTTGACACTGCTAGAGTTTGAACCCAGGGTCTGTGACTGGTAGGCTGGATTTCTACAACTTACATACCTCCAGCTTGGCTTTTTCTGGTTATTTTGAAAATGGGTTCTCTCAGATTTTGCTGCTGGGAGGCTAGCCTACAACTGTGTTCCTCCAGATGTCAGCACCCTGAGTAGCTAGTATTGCAGGTATGAGCCTCTGGTGCCTGGAGAAATGAATTAAACATTTATAGAGTTAAATGGCAATCTTACTGAAAGCATCTAGAATGTAGTAAGTATTCATAAGTAATGGTTGAGTCATATTGAAGGAGAAATTTATGATTGAAATTTGTATAAAGGGTGTAAATTATACATAAATTATAAGTATGTTATAAATTATATAATAAATAATACATTGTATTTTTTGAGTGTAGTACTATAGTACATCCATTGGGTGGCATACTTCGTCAGGTTTATTGGAGTGTTTGTATGAGTCTAGGAATATTATATCCAGAGTGAGATTTAGACCTAGGTAGAGGATAGGTCAAGCACTTTGACCATTTTCATGTAAGTTTAATTTCTTGTCCCCTTTCTCTGGTGTTGGGGATTGAGTACACATCCTTGTACACACTAGGCAAACAACCACTGTGCTATATTCCCAGGCTGTAATTTTATTTTATTGAAAATAAGATTCTTTCAAGAGAAAAAGATACATGATACCTGATACTGCTTATACTATATTAGGAAAGGTCACTAAGTGATAATAATTGTATCATTTTAACTGGGTATCAGTGGCTCACACTTGTAATCCCAGCTACTTAGTAGGCTGATCTGTTGGATCACATTTTAAAGCCATCCTGAGGAGAAAAGCTGAGGAGACTCCAACTTCAAAATAACCAGCAAAATGGTGGCTTAAATGGTAGATTGTCAGGAAAGTGAGCAAGCTCATGGCCCTGAGTTCAAATCTCTGTGTGTGTGTGTGTGTGTGTGTGTGTGTGTGTGTGTGTGTGTGTATGACTGGAATAACAGGCTTAGTCATGAATTATAAAATGTTCCTTTGTTATCAAATCTAAAACTAATGAGTCCTTGAGTCAAGTACTTCAACTCATTAATTAGATAAAGTAACTCTTAACTATGTCCAAGAGCATTTTAAGAAGTTGAGGTGAGCTAAGTTAGCAGGTTCTCAAAAGGCTCATGGAGATAAGTTTATGAGTTCACAAGTTTAAACAGAGGAGGAGCAGACCTGTAATCAAGAATAGATTGAGGATAGACACCCAAGAGTGGGGCTGCTGGGTCATAGGGGAGTTCTGTGTTTAGCCTACTGAGGAATCTCCATACTGCTTGCCAGAGTGGCTGAACCAGTTTACATTCCCACCAACAATGAAGTAGGGTTCTCTTTTGGCCACATCCCCTCCAACAATTGTTATGGTTGGTTTTCTTGATATATGACATTCTTACTGGGGTGAGATGGAATCTCAATGTTGTTTTGATTTGCATTTCTTTTATGACAAGTGATGTAGAGCACTTTTTCATATGTCTCTTGGCCATTCTCATTTCCTCATCAGAGAAGTCTCTTTGTAAGTCTTTAGCCCACTTGATGAGGGGGCTATTGGTTCTTGGCAGTTTTGTTTTGGAGGAAGGTAATTTTTTTAGTTCTGCATATATTTTAGATATGAGGTCTTTGTCCGTTGAATGGCCGGTAAAGATCTTCTCCCAGTCTGTGGGCTTTCTGTTTATCTTGCGAGCTATGTCCTTTGCCGTGCAGAAGCTCTGCAGTTTGATGCAGTCCCATTTGTCCAACCTTTCTTTGATTTCTAGCCTTTTTGGGTCTTTGTTAAGGAAGTTCCGTCCTGCGCCAAGGAGCCCAAGTGTTTCTCCTACTCCTTCCTTAGTGTTTTCAGGGTGTCTGTTTTGATTTTGAGGTATTTAATCCATTTGGAATTGATTTTGGTGCAGGGTGATATATAAGGATCTAGTTTTAGTTTGTTGCATGTGTTGAACCAGTTTTGCCAGCACCATTTGTTAAAGAGGCTATCTTTCTTGTCTTAGCTTAAAGCCACCAGCACAACAATGTTCATCGCAGCACAATTTGTCATAGCTAGAATCTGGAACCAACCCAGATGCCCCTCAGTAGACGAATGGATCAGGAAAATGTGGTACATATACACAATGGAATTTTATGCCTCCATCAGAAAGAATGACATTGCCCCATTTGTAGGAAATGGAAGGACTTGGAAAAAATTATACTAAGTGAAGTGAGCCAGACCCAAAGAAACACGGACTCTACGGTCTCCCTCATAGGAAATAACTAGCACAGGTTTAGGCTAGTCACAGCAGAGGATCACAAGAGCCGAATAGCTATACCCTTATGAACACAAAAGATGATGCTAAGTGAAATGAGCTCCATGTTATGGAAACGATTGTTATATCACGTTGTAACTACTTTCAACGTCCCATGTGTATCTGTAGCTTCTATTATTGATGATGTTCTTGTATCACCTGCCTGTGGTTGTACCTACACTATCTCTGTAATCTTATCTGAGTATATTGGAAACCATGTATACTGGTATTAGAAATAGGAAATTGAAAGGGAATACCAAAATCTAGAGACACAGGGTAAAAAAGACAAACAACTACAAAAGCAATACTTGTAAAACTGTTTGGTGTAAGTGAACTAAACACCTCATGGGGGGAAAGGGAAAGGGGGGGTATGAGGGACCAGGTAACAGACAGCACAAGTAATGTATCTAATGCCTAACGAATGAATCTGTAACCTCTCTACATCCGTTTGATAATAAAAATTTGAAAAAAAAGAATAGATTCAGGAGGGTGAATAAGGTGAAGGACTTCATATGCACTTGTGATAATAGGATAATGATCCTTTAAAATTTTTAAACAAGAGGGAAAAGAAAGAGTAGAGGAGTAACTTTGATCAAAGAGTATATTATATACATATATGGAAATATCACAAGCCTCTTTTGTACTACTAATGTTCACTAATAAAAAAGAGAAAAGAGGAAAAAAAGCCAGGAGCTAGTAAATTATACCTGTACTCTTAGCTACTCAGGAGGATGAGATTTTAGAAGATCGAGGTTTGAAGCCAGCCTGAGCAGAAAAGTCTGAGACTCTTATCTCCAATTAACCACCAAAAATCCAGAAATATAGCTATGACTAAAGTAGTAGAGTACCAGCTTTGAGGTGACAAAGTCAATGAAGAACATGATGCTATGAGTTCATTCCCCAATGCCAGCAGGGGTAAGGGGAGGGGGAAACTTAGTAATAAAAAAAATGATACCAGTGTAAAGTTAGACACATACTTCATTGAAACATCCTGGAAATATACCCTTTTGTGGTCACTAGATTTTTAGAAAAGGTGCCAAGCTAGTTCAAAGGGGGGAAGATAAGGATGGAACAGGCAGTATCTTTCTGTCCCCCACCCCTGTCCTGGGGCTTGAACTCAGGGCCTGAGCATGATCCCTTGCTTCTTTTTGCTCAAAGCTAACACTCTACCACTTGAACCACAGCGCCACTTCTGGTTTTTTATTATATATGTGGTGCTGAGGAATCAAACTCAGAGCTTCATGTATGTGAGGCAAACATTCTTTTTTTTCTTTTGCCAGTCCTGGGGCTTGGACTCAGGGCTTGAGCACTGTTCCTGGCTTCTTTTTTGCTCAAGGCTAGCACTCTGCCACTTGAGCCACAGTGCCACTTCTGCCTGTTTTCTGTATATGTGGTGCTGGGGAATTGAACCCAGGGCTTCATGTATACAAAGCAAGCACTCTTGCCACTAGGCCATATCCCCAGCCCATGTGAGGCAAACATTCTATCACTAGGCCATATCCCAGACTGACAGGTAGTATATTAATGCAAGCAAATGAAATTGGATTCCTACCTCAAACTGGCTCACAGATCTAAATGTAGGAGCTAAAACTATAAAACTCTTAGAAGAAAGTATGGCAGTAAATATGACCTTAAATTTAGGCTATAGTTTCTAGATAAGACACCAAAAGCCCAAGGAACAATGAGTTTATTTGTTTTGTTTTTGTTGCCAGTCCTGGGGCTTGGACTCAGGGCCTGAGCACTGTCCCTGGCTTCTTTTTGCTCAAGGCTAGCACTCTGCCACTTGAGCCACAGCGCCACTTCTGGCCATTTTCTATATATGTGGTGCTGGGGAATTGAACCCAGGACCTCACGTATACGGGGCAAGCACTCTTGCCACTAGGCCATATCCCCAGCCCCCCAAGGAACAATGAAAAATAGTTAAACTTGCCTACATTTTGATTTTACAAAAAAGAAAAACCTTTCAGCTGAAAAGGATATTACTAGGAAAGTGACAGGAGTTTGGGTGCCAGTGGCTCAAACCTGTAATCCTAGGTATTTTCAAAGTAAAGATTGGAAGAAAATAATGGCTTCAGGTAAGCCTGGGCAAAAAGTTCCTGAGACCTCATCTTAGTGCAAAAGAAGCTGCGCATGGTAGTGTGTGCTTGTCATCTGAGCTACAGATGGAAGCATAAGGAGGAAATGCTCTGTGGGCACAAATAAACCGCAAAGGGGCTGGAGGCTAATAGGATGCCTGGCTAGCAAGCATGAAATCCTGATTTTAAATCCCAGAATTGAAGGGGGAAAAATAGTGATAGGAAAGTCAGGCGGGGTTAGACTGCAAATTTGAGGCCAGCCTGGACTATGGCAAGATTCTGTGTTGAAAAGAAAAATGAAAGAACAGAGACTGTGAGACCTACATAGGGAATATTATACATGATAAAGGAGAATAATCTAGAATATATAAAAAGCTACTACAATTTGCCAATAAAAAGAAAAACAGCTCAATTAAAAATGAGCAAAAGAGATAGGCCAGATGACTGAAAAACATGCTCAGCATCACTAGCCATCATGACAATCATAACCACAATTACTTTGCATTTCACACCCTCTAGGATGGCTATAATAAAAAAATGATACCAAGTTTTGGCAAGGATGTGGCAAAATTGATTGCCTCTTATATTTGATGGTAAAAATGCAAAAGGTTGTCACTGCTTTAGATGAGGCTGTAATTTCAACAAAATGTTAAAAATAGAGTTAACATATGACCTAGTCATTCCACTTTGAAGTATATACCCAAGAAAACTAAAAATATGTAAGTATACAAAAATTATATAAAATCATTCTTAGCAGCATTTGTTATAGTAATCAAAAAGTAGAAGCAATCTAAATGTCTATTGATTGGTTAAATGATTAAATACAAAATATGGAATATTTTATGGATATATATTGTATAGGTATACAATGGAATATTGTTCAACCATATAAAGAAATTTTTATAGTCACTATAATGAAATATTTGAGACTGGGTAATTCTATTAGGAATACATTTACTTAGTTTAGTTCTGGAGCCTTAACATCACAGCACCATGATATGCTTGCAAAGTCCTGAGGTGGTACAAGGAATCACATGCGAAGTGACTGGCAGGGAAATCTTCCTCACTGGACTCATTACAAAGTTATAGAAAATGAAAGCAGGGTCTTTTTTTTTTTTTTTTTTTGCCAGTCCTGGGCCTTGAGCTCAGGGCCTGAGCGCTGTCCCTGGCTTCTCTTTGCTCAAGGCTAGCACTCTACCACTTGAGCCACAGCACAGCGCCCCTTCTGGCTGTTTTCTATATATGTGGTACTGGGGAATCAAACCCAGGGCTTCATGTATACAAGGCAAGCGCGCTTGCCACTAGGCCATATTCCCAGCCCCTGAAAGCAGGGTCTTGAACAAAAAAGAAATAAAGGTTTATTAGAGGACTATGTAAGCTATTGTCTAAGAAAGAAGTACAATCCTCGGGGGGCAGAGAGGAATAACTTTTATAGAAAAGCCCAGAAAAGGACTAGTAGGCATGGTTCAGCATCTGCCTAGTGAGAACAGTGCCCTGAGTTCAAAACCCCAGTACCACCAGAGGGCAAAAAGAGGCCTGAGAGCACAGACTTCTGTGTGTACATTCTAGGGTATGACTTTAGGCTGAGAGGGTAGCCTTGATCCCTTGGTGTTCTGGTATTATTCTTCAGAGCTGTATTCCTTACTGTCCAAATGGTCTTCCATTCCTGTAGTCAGCAAGGTCAGGAGAGAAGTGGGGTGGCCTTACCTGGAAATGTTAAAGCATTCTTTCTTTCTTTTTCTTTTTTCTTTCTTTTCTTTTTTTGCCAGTCCTGGGCCTTGGACTCAGGGCCTGAGCACTGTCCCTGGCTTCCTTTTGCTCAAGGCTAGCACTCTGCCACTTGAGCCACAGCGCCACTTCCAGCTTTTTCTATATATGTGGTGCTGGGGAATCGAACCCAGGGCTTCATGTATAGGAGGCAAGCACTCTTGCCACTAGGCCACATTCCCAGCTGTTAAAGCATTCTTGAATTCCATTACATGGGGTGTAGGAGGTAATGGAGGGTGGAGGAATATGTAGTTTTCAGTATATAACTCTCATTTGACCCACTTTTTTTTGCCAGTCCTGGGGTTTGAACTCATGGCTTGAGCACTGTCCCTGGCTTCTTTTACTCAAGGCTAGCACTCTGCCAGCTTGAGCCACAGCGCCACTTCTGGCCATTTTCTATATATGTGGTGCTGAGGAATAGAACCTAGGGCTTCATGTATAGGAGCCAAGCACTCTTGCCACTAGGCCACATTCCCAGCCCCCTTGACCCACTTCTATTAAGATTGTCTTAATATTTTTCAAGTTAGGATTACAGAAGAAGAAAATAGGCAGGCACACCTGTAATTACAGCCACACCTGTAATCCTAGCTAATAGGAGGTTGAGATCTGAAGAACACAGCTTTGGGGACATACTCAAACCATACCAATACCATAGCAACAAGGAATTGCTAATACATGCTCCCTAATAGGTAAACTTTGAAAATAAGTATGCTAAGTGAAAACCATTTCCAAAAGAACAGCAAAAATGCCTTGCTTGTTAATCCCAGCTATTCCAACACATCATGGGAGAATCACCTGAGCCCATTAACCTGGCCAATATTAATTTTGAGACACCCACTTCAAATATAACCTAGAAAGTCTACATGTTTTATGAAATAAATAGAATTAGTTTATACATAGAATTGGTTTCTGTATTCTAGCTAGAAAAACTGTCTTAATGGTTGCCTAGAGATGGTGTGGTATAGAGGGTGACTGCTAATTGGGTAGGGGTTTATCTTGGGATGATGTATAAGCTTAGATTGTGGTAATGGTTAACTTTTTTTTGCCAGTCCTGGGCCTTGGACTCAGGGCCTGAGCACTGTCCCTGGCTTCTCTTTGCTCAAGGCTAGCACTCTGCCACTTGAGCCACAGTGCCACTCTGGCCGTTTTCTATATATGTGGTGCTGGGGAATCGAACCTAGGGCTTTCATATATATGAGGCAAGCACTCTTGCCACTAGGCCATATTCCCAGCCCCGGTTTACTCTTCAGTATACTAAAGCTGGTGAGTTTCATATTTAAATGGGATAATTCACAACATTTACTTTTCATTAATGATATTTATAAATAGATTGTCTGGAAAGAGTACACATGCACTGTAATGGAGACATGGTTTTTGTTCCTTACTTTTTTTAAACTGTACTTTGTCTTTCCAGTTTTGGTACTGGGGATTGAACCCAAGATGTTGCACTTGCTAGACATGTGCTTTGCCTTGGTCCTTACTTTATCCTATCATAGTGTCTTTTTCTTTCTTTCTTTTTGCCAGTCTTGGGCCTTGAACTCAGGGCCTAGCCACTGTTGCTGAGCTTGCTCAAGGTGAGCACTCTACCATCCGAGCCACAGTGCTACGTACGGCCTTTTCTGTTTATGTGGTACTGAGGAATTGAACCCAGGGCTTCATACATGCTAGGCAAGCACTCTGCCACTATGCCACATCCCTGGCCCCTATCATAAGAGGGAACATGAGTAGATCCATGAACAGTCTGTACTCATTTTGGATATAGTATTCTCTTTGCTGGTTAGTGAAATACTAAACTGGTTACATATTTGATATATAAACCTCTCAGAGAGCACTTTGATGATGTAAAAACATGGGACATGTCTTTTGGTTAAAAAAATAGTTAAAAAGAAAATAACTCAGAAATACCTATAAAGTTACTATGGTGAAGTACAAGTAATATGGCCCCCCAAAAAGAGAAGAAAAAGGGAAACTTTGTAGTTGGAGCCAACTTCCTAGGATATAAAACCCATAATGAGATGATCGCAGTTCAAAGCCAGCCAAGGTAGGAAAGTCCATGAGACTCTTATCTCCAATTAACTTTTCCAAAAAAGTGGAAAGTGGAGCTGTGGCTCAAGTGGTAGAGTGTTAGCCTTGAACACAAAAGCTCCAGGACAGTACCCAGCCCTTAAGTTCAAGCCCCAGGACCATCATAAATACACACAAACACCAAAAACTCCTAATTAATTAATCTTTACTAAGTCAGTGAATACAGGTATGAGAATATATTCCTAGAGTGAAGGACCAGACTTTCTAGAGATAAATAGATTCAATGCGTAAAATCTACTTATTTATCTCTCATGTACATAACTCTTTTTGATTGCTACTAGTGACAGTTTTGTTGCCTTATTTGCATCTAGCAGTTAATTAAGCTCCTCAAGGAGCATATACTTTTATATTTTAGTAAAATAACCTAGAATTCACATACATAAACACATACACACAGGACTGGGAAAGTGCCTTAGTGGTAGAGCACTTGCCTAGCACATATAAGGTCCTGAGTTCTATCCCCAGTACCACAAGAAGAAAACAACATATACACAACTGGTGGGCAAGATACATGTTCTAAAATGTTCTAACAAGTGATACAGGAGTTCAGAAGTAGCATTTTCTGACTGTGTTCATGCTGTGTTAAGAGAAATTCATTCTTTCAAGAGGAGCAGCCCAGAAAGACATGGGGAGTTCAGTTTGGCTAGTGTTTGTGATGTGAGTAATGGGAGATAAAGTTAGGACCAGATTGCCTCTCAACTATGCTGCTTACTAACTAGCCTTCTTTCTGATCATCTTTCCAAAACAATTAAGATGATAATACCTAATGCCATTTACTTTTACTTATTGGGAGAAGTAATAAAAATAAGCACTAATATATCTGAGCTTTCACGTCATGGTGAACAATAAATAAAGGTTTTGAATAAGGAATAGTATAATATCCAGTTTTACTGTAGGAAGATTAATTATGCAGCAGATGATCTAGAGGGGAGAGCAGAGATCAGAGGGAAGCTGTCACAATAGCTTGAATTACAGTGTTGATTGATAGTGTAAATCACTGTATAAAACTAGAAAAAATAGTTTGGTGGTGGTAACATGACTAAGAAACACAAAAGAAACAGGGCTGAAGGTACAAACAAAAAGTCACTTTTTACACATACTAAGTTTGAGATCACAGTGGGACCTCCAGGCAGAAATGTGTGATAGGCACTTGCAAATTTAGTACTAGATGTCAGGGTTTGTGAGAATGTTTTTGCTCAGAGATGATAGCCAAAAAGTTGTATGGGATTGCCAAAAAGAAGAAATTTAGTCCAGAAAATAAGACATTTAAGGACAGAACCCTTGAGAGTTGGGAAAATGAAGATAAGGCAAATCATATTACTATAATTGCCTTTCATAAAACTTTGTTGATACTATATTATATGCACACACACAATTTCCTTCATTCCTGCCAACTGTTTAATTCTTTTCCTCAGTAGCATAGCTAAATGAGCCATCTGTAGAGCCAGCTCCTTTCACGTGTTTGGAGATTGATACATTTGTGGGGTGTGTGTGTGTGTGTGTGTGTGTGTGTGTGTGTGTGTGTGTGTGTGTGTGTGTGTGTGTGTGTGTGTGCGCACACATATGCGCACACTGGTCCTAGGGCTTAGACTCAGGGCCTGGCACTATCCCTGAGATTTTTTTGCTCAAAGCTAGCACTCTACCATTTGGAGCCACAGCTCCTTTTCCAGATTTGTGATGGTTAAGTTGGAGAGAGTTTCCTGGACTTTCCTGCCCCGGCTGACTTCTAAACATTATTCTCAGATCTCAGCCTCCTTAGTAGCTAGGATTACAGGCATGAACCACTGGTGTCCAGCCATTTGTTCTTATGTTGTCCCTAAATCCCCTCACTGTTCCTCTAAGGCTGACAAAAAAATCTGGTGAGGTAGCAGGCCAGTTTTATTTCTGAAGAATATGAACAGCTGAGATGTGAGTGGTCTTACAGGTGTTTTCAGAAATTACCAGGAGATATGATTGATTCTTTCTCATTGAAAGTGTGAAAGTTAGTATTGATCTTGAGATGTTTGGGTTGGTTTATCCAGAGAGATGACA
>NC_063188.1:34758196-34831656 GCF_023159225.1 Perognathus longimembris pacificus
GAATAGTTAGAAGGACAACACTTGGTTTTATATCTTACTATATGCTATAAAATTACCTGTGGACTTCACTGGCATGTGTTGTTACATTCCTTAAGCTGTTAGTGCATAGAACAGTCAGAAATGGAAGGTAATCTGAGGCCATCATCATATTGGGCTTCTGAAGAACCAGAGGAAGTATAGCTTTGTGCTTGACCTAGGGGAATTCTTTGTCCCAATGGAGAAATGAATTGGCCTATTCACTTTGTTTCTGACTATGGCCTTGTGTTTTAATTAACTTTTACAAGTGAATAATGGGCAATAGCCATAATCCAGTTAGCTGGCAAAGGAATTGTATGGTGTTACACTGCAATATAAAAATGTGTATAAGTTTTGTGACACTTTAAAATTAACAAGCTGGCTTTCTTCTGTGCACACACTAGTAGCACTAGTAGGCTTTTTATGACCCTGCTGTAGGTTTTGTAGGTCTATTTTTTGGTTGTCTTTTATTGCATTTAGGAAACTTTTAAGTCAGGATGGCTCCACATTCATTTTTAGAATTTTTTACCAAACTCATCCTAGTCCCATTATTATTCAGATGATATTGACTATTAAGACCTTTACCTCTGTCTTAACAGTAATTCCGTGCTTAGCCAGTTGTATGAATAAAGGGACTGAGGCTTAGTGGGTGAAGTTGTTGTGTTAGTCTATTTGTTACTACAACAAAACACAAGAGGCTGGGAAATTCTATAAAGAGATTTATTTAACTCAGTTCTGGATGTTCAAGGATAGAGCACCACTATTAGTTTGGCTCTAGTGAAAGCCTTGTGGTGAATGGGCTCAAAATAGTAGGAATGTATTTGAGGAGAAGAAATAACATTACCATGTGAGAAGCCTAGAGTGCAACCTGAG
Source organism: Perognathus longimembris pacificus (assembly GCF_023159225.1). Lineage (NCBI taxonomy): Eukaryota > Metazoa > Chordata > Mammalia > Rodentia > Heteromyidae > Perognathus > Perognathus longimembris. The sequence goes on from NC_063188.1 coordinate 34,759,085, forward strand.
TTAGTCAGCCTCCCTCTTTTATGCCATCAGGTTCTCGTAAGAACCTAGAGTCCCATGAGAACTGCTTTAATCTCTTTTGAGGACAGCACCGTCAGTGAACTAACAACCTCCCACTAGGGTGAACCTCTTAGAGGTTCCACACTACTTTTTCACATTGCCACACTAGGGTTAAGCTTCCAAACGTGAACCTTTAGGAGACAAACCACAACTAAATCATAGCAATTACATTCCTAACCCAAACTAATCTGTAACATTTAGAGGTGGTACTAAAATGCAGAGCAATTTGAGAACAGGCTGTATAGCATAAGAACATATTCAACTTGTATTATGGCAACTAACAATTACATTTCCTCCTCTTACAGTAAGTACAAATGGAACCCAGTTGAAGAACCTGTGGAGAAACGAAGAAGGCTCCCGAATGAGATGGCATGGCCTCTCGATTATTCTTTGCATGGTACTTACAGGAGAGCAGAGGCAGCTATTGGCTACCCAGAAGGGGAAAACAGCCGTGATAAGTCCAGTTCTGAAAGAAGTACACCACCATACCTTTTCCCAGAATACCCTGAAGTAAACAAGAATACAGGGCAGAACAGGGAAGCTTCAGTTGGGTATCCAGGATCCCAATACCAACACCAGGGGTCCCTGATGCCTGAAGAATTAGAAGTTCAGATGCCAAGATTGGTAGCAGAAGAATCCAACAGAGGCAACGTGAACACAATCAAAGAAGAAACAAAGAAGGGACCTTTTGTAGCTGTTGTTGGTGTTGCAAAAGGAGTTCAAGATTCAGGAGCTCCCATTCAGCTTGTCCCTTTTAATAGAGGGGAGTTGCCTGAGAAAAGAAAAACAGCAGAATCCTGGAATGTAGCACCCTGTTCTGCTGCTGTCCCTGCCCCAGCTGTCAGGGAGAAAGGAAGAATCTGTGAGGAAAGTGGAGGTCGCAATATGCCAAAGATAAAGAACCAGAGAGAGCTTGAAGAATTGAAGAGAACCACAGAAAAACTGGAACGTGTTTTGGCTGAAAGGAATCTGTTCCAGCAAAAGGTATGATCAGCACTTTAGTACTAGGAATAAGAGAGTATTGTAACCAAGAGGCGGGGGTGTTGGTGCTCTGAAGATTTCATGCTCCGAAAATTGAAAGCGCCAATTAGCGCCTATAATCCTAGCTACTCAAGAGGCTGAGATCTGAGGATCACAGTTCGAAGCCAGCCTGGGCAGGAAAGTCCATGAAAATCTTCTCTAATTAGCCATCAAAAAGATGGAAGTAGGGCTGTAGCTCCTGTAGCTCAAGTGGTAGAGTGCTAGCCTTGAGCACAAAAGCTCAAGAACAGGGCTGGAATGTGGCCTAGAGGTAGAGTACTTGCCTAGCGTGCATGAAGCCCTGGGTTTGAGTCCTCCATACTTCATAAACAGAAAAGGCCAGAGGTGGCACTGTAGTTCCAGTGGTATAGTGCTAAGCTTTGATTACAAAGAGGCTCAGGGACAGCACCCAGGCCCTGAGTTCAAGCCCCAGGACTGTCACAAAAATAATATGTCACTGAGCGATTCTGTGATATATCTCAATTGAGTGAAACCTTAACGGGCTTCCCTCTCATATTTCCGGGTTGATAGAGATTTACATTGCTGGATGAATATGAATGATGGAAGCACAGTGTAGATAGAGACATTTTCGGGAAGTAATATATGGGCTGATTGAATTTCTGTTTCTTGGACCAAAGGTGGAGGCACTGGAACAGGAAAAGAATCACTGGCATTCTGAATACAAGAAAGTTCAAAACGAATTGGTAAACTATAGTACCCAGGAGACGGAAGGGTTGTACTGGAGCAAGAAACACATGGGCTATCGCCAAGCAGAACTGCAGGTTCTGAAAGCTGAGCTGGAAAGAACCAAAGAGGAAAAGCAAGAATTAAAAGAGAAACTGAAGGAAACAGAGACACACTTGGAAGTACTACAGAAGGCTCAGGTCTCCTACCGGACCCCAGAGGGAGATGACCTAGAAAGGTTAATTACTAAGGTTTAGTTATAAGCTCATAAGTGCTCATGGGTAGCTTCCCATTGGACCCCCAGTAACTAGTCATAGATAAAGGAAGAAGCCTTAATTCACAGGCCACCAAGGATTGAATAATAACTGCTCGGGAAGCTGCCAGTCATTCTCCCTGTGCTCGGCAGCATATACTTTTCTTCTTTCTTTCTAGCTAGTGAAAACCTTTAACTGTTGAGAAAATGTTAGGCCCATTTTGAAGGGACTTCATTTTATTCTGTTGACTAATGACTTCATGTCATCTCTTCTGCTCCTCACTCCATTATACAGGGCTTTGGCAAAACTTACGCGGCTGCGTGTCCACGTCAGCTGTCTCCTTACTTCTGTCCTCCCTCATTTGGAGCTTCGTGAGATCGGGTATGACTCAGAGCAAGTGGATGGGATCCTGTACACGGTGCTGGAGGCAAATCACATACTGGACTGAGCACCACACTATATACACTCTCCTCTAGCCTCTTTTCAGCCTGAATACTACTATGGCTACTCAGCTCTCCCCTACTCTTCCATTGTATTCTGCTCTCCACCCTCCTCCTCTCTCCCTCCATTTTCTGCCAGTGTCCTCCCTCTCACCTTTATGCCTTATAGACAGAATCTTTGAGTGAGTCTTGGTTCTCCATCCATCTGCTTTTCAGTCTTATTTTTGTGTGGAGAAAAAGGACAGTTAAATAGTTTCTCAGGAGTCCAGGAAACAGAAAGGCAATTGTCACCAAGTTAGGTGACCAGAAAGCTTTAATTTTCATGGCTGAGATACTTGGCCTATTTCATATCCTTTCCAGAATGGTTTATATTCATTTAGGTGAAATCAGTCAGCCAATACGGCATTCAGTGTACCTGGTGTTTTGGAATAAGCTAAGAAGTGTAACTCCCGGTTTCAGCCTGCCAAAGTTCTGAAAGTCTAGTTGGACACACAAGACGCATCAAGTTAACTATCCAAAGTTGCATGGGATGTCCAAGTGGGTTGTAGAAACATGGCAGAGAAGATCTGGAGGAGGAAGTGGAAGTTCAAGGAAAGCATCAATACCAGACTTGGGACCGAAACTAAAGTTTAAAGAATAAGCATACCGCGCTGTTAATGATGGATGTTTCTTAGGTGCTAGGACTACGGTTGATATTTTTTTCTTGTTCTGTCTTCTTGCCTTTTTCAAATTTTCTATAACACACTTGTTATTCTTCTTATGTTGGCAAAAATAAAAGTGTTTTTAAAAAGAACTAGTAGGATTGGCTTTGAATTGAGAGACTGTGAAATTATAAAGTAACATAATTTATGTGAAACTTAGCATTGTCTTTTTAAGAATTAACATAAGTAAAGGTGCTGAGAAATTCAGAAAGTGATAAATGTGTTTTGTAAAGGAGGAGTGGGTTAATGTAGACAGAAAAACTAAGGTTGATTCATGACCTACCTACCAACCCACTATAGGATCTATATTTTAATGAGGAAGTCTTGAAAACCTATATTGAAGACTCAAAAATTTTAAAGATAGGCCCCTATATTGTAGAATTTCAAGTAGTGGTAGAAGTATTTTACAGTAGAGAGATCTGTCTTCCAACCCTTGAAATACACTTGCTTTTCAGGCTGTCCTGGGGGTCCAAAATAGTAAAACTTAAATTTTTGTGAAAGGTGCTTTGGTTCATGATTTTCTTACACTTATATAGCACCAGTTCTCCAAAGAGATAGAAGACATTCTCCAGGAATACTGAATAGTACACACCAAAAAAAGAAAAGAAACCCAACATCAGTCATGACAACTAGGAAGTGAGGGTATCCAAATAAATGAAAGGGGGATCACCAGTGTTGATTCACACAAACATTGTGTAGACATTCTGGTTTCCTCTGACAATTTACTTCACAAGTCTTCTCTAAAGCAAAATTTACCTGCTTCCAAAGGAAGCCTAGCGTGAGTGTTCCAAACAGGGCTGCAGAAAATAAGCTGCCAGCAGCCTTCATTCACACTCCTGTTGCCTAAGCATCATTGCCTCGTGTTAGCCACTTAGAGCAGGCTATTCAGTTGACTACATGGAACTCTTACTAAAGGAAGGAAACCATGTTCAGTAATGCTTGTTCACCAGGGGAATGCTAGGAGAGGCGGGAACTTTGCATGCATCTGTTTAACTGTGAATGGGAGTCTGATGAAGAAAAAAGTTCCGAGCATTCAAGAGTTCATCCTGTGTGTTTGTTCAGTGAGTGAAGGGTTCAGGCAATGGGACTTTGCAAGGAAAAGGATGGAAAATTTTACCTCACCGTAACTAGTTTTGCTCTCCTGATTGCTCATGGTTTTGACCTCACACTGCTTTTTCCAGCAACATTGATCTATGTGAGTCTCAAGACCATACCTGCTACTTCGTTACCTATTCACTGTGAAACCATTCTACCATGAGGTTCTTTTTAACAAGTGTTAATTAAATACCACTGTGGAGAGACTAAAGTGTTTCCTAACCTTACCAGATAACGTAGTGTGGAGGCAAAGATGCTGAGAAGAAATCCTAGGTACTTCCAGTTAAATATGTTATCATAATTCTTATAAGTGTTAATCAACATTTAGATCCTTTTACCTCATGCTTATAGTTAAAATAGATTAAAACACTTTTTTGCAGTACTAGGGCTTATACTCAAAGGTGCTAGCTAGGCAAGTGCTCTACCACTTGCCATAACCCCAATCCCCCCTTTTGCTGTAGTTATTTTTCACATAGATTTGTCCTTTTTGCCCAGATTGTCCTTGGGTCACAATCCTACTTACACCTTTTGCATTGCTGGGATTATAGGCATGAACCTATCATCCCTTGACTTGTTTAATTTAGATGTGTTGGGGCGGTGCAGGTCTTTCCAAGTTTTCACCTAGGGTTGCCTTTACCACAATCTTCCCAATCTCTACCTCAAAAGTAGTTGGGATTACAAGTGTACACCCTGACACCTGCCTCTTGAAATAGGTTTTTTTTTTCCCATTGGTCCTGGGGATTGAACTCAGGAGCTGTTCTAAGCTTTTGTGCTCAAAGATAGCACTCTTACCACTTGGAGCCACGGTGCCACTTCTGGTATTCTGGTGGTTAGGGGGAGATAAGAGTCTTATGGTCTTCGCTGCCCAGGCTGGCTTTGAACCATGATTATCAGATGTTAGCCTCCTGAGTCACTAGGATTATAGACATGAGCCACCAGCACCTTACCTGAAATATTCTTAACTGGCCTCCTTTACCTCCTAAAACTCATACTCCTGAGTCCATCCAACTCATTATCACTAAATAACATTTAACATCTTTAACAGGCCCTATCTTAGACTTGATAGTAATTGGATACCACTGGTAGCTCATACAATCCCAGCTATGCAGGATGTTGAAATTTGGAATGTCATGGTTCAAGGCCAGGTTTGACAAAAAATTATGCTGACTCTTGTGTCCAAAACAACTAGCTGGAAGCTTGGCTCAAAAAGCTAGAGTACCAGCTAAGCAAGCAAGAGGCTCAGAGTTACCCCAGTCCTGTCCCCCACAAACATCCTTCCTAATGCTCACAATTGCCCACGAAATGAAATAAGGACTACAAATTCCTTACCATGGTGCTCAAAGCCCCTTGTAATCTGGTTTCAACCACCCTGTGTACACTCATTTTTCCAACATTTCAAATACTATTTCAGACAAATAGAACTCTCAGTTTCTTAGTGTGCTTTGATTTTCTCCTACAGTACTTTTGCCATCCCATTCCCTATAGCCTCATCATTGGTTCAAGTTCAACTTTTCTCCCAGCAGATTCCTTTGGTTCCCCCAGTTAGGCATAATAGTTTGAACAATTATGTTTTATGTCATCTAGAAGGCTTTCATTAAAATGTCATGATCCAGTCTTCCTGATTAGAAAGCTCTAGATACAAATATTTGTTTACTTGACATCAATACATCTCTCACAGCCTTATAAGTAAATTGTGTTAAACAGCAAAATATACCAGGAGTGTTCTTCCAGTTTTCCTTGTCTTTGGAATCCTTAATGATTCTCTTCTTTTCTCCCCCTCATCCATTCTTTCAATAGGCTTGTCAGTCCTTTTTCTTTTTTTTTTTTTTTTTTTTTTTTGGCCAGTCCTGGGCCTTGGACTCAGGGCCTGAGCACTGTCCCTGGCTTCTTCCCGCTCAAGGCTAGCACTCTGCCACTTGAGCCCCAGCGCCCCTTCTGGCCATTTTCTATATATGTGGTGCTGGGGAATCGAACCTAGGGCCTCGTGTATCCGAGGCAGGCACTCTTGCCACTAGGCTATATCCCCAGCCCCTGTCAGTCCTTTTTCTAAAGTCTATCTTGACTACTCCTACCACTATTAGTTGAGTCTAAGCTGCCATCCATCATCTCCCACAGATTATAACTCCTCACTAGAGACCATAGGTCTGCTCTCATGTCCATGATTGTCATCACTAGAGATGTGATTCCTTAAAAAACGCATGCCAAATTGTGACTTAAAGCCAATAAGTGAGTTCTCCCTGTACATAGAGTAAACTCTAAGCCCCTTCTAATGTCCCAAATCCCTGGCCAACTTCCTGTATAGCAACCATTTTATTACTACCTGTCTCTCTTGGCTCACCTGGATTCCTACTGAAACATGTCAGCCTTTCACTTACCTTGGAGCTTTACTGTGTCTTCTAGAATGTTTCTTACCCATACTGCTTATTCTCCTTTAATGCTGGGTCTCCAGTTTTAGTGTGACTAGCTAGTCCTCATCCTTCCTCACAGAGCCTCCTTTTATTCAACTCTGTTTACCTCTTACCATCTTCTGTTCCTTTCCAATGCATGACACTTCTCACAATTTATTACGTACAAGGTTGCTTACTTTCACTGTCTGAAATATTTACTTGGTACCTACTTTTTGCAGCGTGATACACAGTGGGGACCACAGCTCACATAGTCCCTTGTTTGCCTCCCTGAGTAGTAAGTTCCATGAGGGAAAGGTCCATGCCTCTTTTTTTTCCCCCAACTTCTGCATCCTACTACTGCTGCTTGTAGTCCCTGAGATAAAGTACCCAATAAAAAGGGTTGTTAATGATTGAATTAGTGATGAGAATCATGTTTCATTTCCCCATCTCAGTAATCTGTTAAAGGAGTTGGATAAATGTAGTATGAGGGAGGTAACTGACAGTCCTGGGCATTAAACTCTGAAAATGAAATACTGAATAAATTCTGCAGGTTATGGGAGGGGTGGGGTCACTGTCAGTGAGTGGCCTACGTTTCTCTTTTGCTAGTTTTTCACATAAATAATTAGGCTGTCAAAGGACAAAAAGAAATATGAGTATTTACATAGACATTCCAAACTATCAAAAAGAGGCCTCCCTTGCCTGCAAATTTTAAGCCCTGAGTACTGCAAAATATAACCTGGAGAAGTTTGTAGAGATGAGAACTAAAGCTAGGGAAAAAGATACTTTTCCATGAGTGATGGTGCTTTGTTTCAATTGAAGAAAGAAGATCTTCAAAGGATGGACAAAACCAAACAAATTCCTGGAACAAATATGGAGGTCAGTACATTCTTGTCAGATAAACAAGTAGCACCTGAAAAGGACTAGACCCAAGTACTTGTGGCACCAGGGGGCAGGTAGGTTTACTTTCCAATGGTCAGTAATTGCAAATTATCTGCTTTATTTAGAGTCAGAGGCCTGATTGTCAGATTTTTAGCTCCCAAATGCAGTGTCCAGATAGAACAGTCTTTCAGAATTCCCTGCTGTTGAATGAAACCTTTCTCTAGTCCTGCATTAGGACTGACACAGGGGTTTGTTCTGGATCGCTGAGTGTAAGCTCAGACTAAGCCAAGTGTGATTTCTTGCCCAAAGATGGCATACTTTATGACAAGGACTGTCCTAACTCATTACATTAGGAATCATACTTCGCGAATCAAAAGTCAAGGCCCATGTTTGGATGAGAAACTACGTAACTGAAATAACTGACTTAGTCTTGGACATTAAGTGAGATGTGAAAAGCATTTCTTCATTTTTTTTTAGTATTGGAGATTGAACCCAGGGCTTTGTGCCCTCTAAACTCACATGCTATTACTGAGGAGGTTACAGTTCTATGTCTAGTAAAGAGTACATTTCTTTTGGACAATATCACCCCTTCCCTCACTCCCATTTTTTTCCTCCCATTCCTATGCACAAGTTGTATAGTTTATTTTTAGCATAGTGTCCAGTGAGTATCACTGCTGCATCTATCTGTTCACCCTTTGTTCCTCCCATTTCTGTGCCACCCCTTACCTTCCCAGAGACAAATGGACAAACAAATCCGTAGAAACCATTTATCTTGTTACCCAAAGTTTAGATGTGAATTATCAGAAGTCCCAATTTTATACAAAACAGTGCAAATGTTTTGGATGTTTTCTACATGCCAAACACATTCCATTCATCTTTCCATTAGGTTCTCAAGGGCAGGCAAGAGCTAGGGAAAGTGCTCCCCCAAAGGTCTTGGTCTTCCTGATATACCCTGGAAACCTCTAAGAATTGGACAGGAAGTGGTGTGATAAGAGAGTTTTCCAGTTACTGAGAATAGTGTAAACAAGCTCACAAGACCAAGACAGTGGGTGTAAATACAGAACACCCAGGAATTCTTGAGAAGGAGTGAACTGTCCATGCTTACCTAGAGCACAAAGAACAGAATGAACCAGTGGGCAGGGCTAGCAAAAGCCAGGCTATGAATCTGCTTAACAGTGGAGCTCTTGGAGGCTGCCAGTTAGTCAAGTAGCTGTGGAAATTTCTTCAGTTGTTCCCCAAGTTTAGAAAGTCACCCCACTGCAATTCCTTTGAACTGAACTTTTCTTATAGCACATGGGGCCTGGTGAATCGTGATTTTGTCCCATTTCAGATTCTTAGAGATCTGGATAAGGGTAAAAACCATCATCTTTTCTTCCATCTTCTCAAGTCTACTTTCTCCCTAGCTTTTTTTTCTGTTAATAGAGAAAGTAAATTCCTTTAGATTCTGATCCATGATTGAAAATACACCTTGTCATCTGCCCCTGTGCTCCAAAGATGGTTTGAGTAATACTGCCATTTAGGTTACTAGAGTATTAGATAATAATGGTTACCCATTTGTTTGAATTTACTGTACACTATGACCATTACTGAGAGGCAGGTAGTATCTCATTTTATGTAAGAGAATGGAAGTGGCTTTCCCAAAGTGCCAAGGCAAAATCCAAAGCCTGGTTTGCCCAACTCGGAAGCCCAAGCTCTTTGCCAGTAACATTGACAGAATCTAGTCTTCCTTCTGGGAGGAAAATGCTAAAGCCATCTCACACTAGTAGGAATTTCCAAGGTAGAACGTCCCACAGTCCCACACAATGTTTAACTGCCCTCATGATCAGGAAATCGTTCACTTATGCAACAAATATCCCTCCAAACAATGTGGAAATTCATTTCCTCTTGACTGGGTTTTTCACTCTGGCTGTTGCTTGGCAGCTTTCCGGATATGAAAACAGTCATTGGGATTCTATTCTTCCACTGCAGGAGGTCTTGGACTTGTTGTCCTCGGCCCTGGGTTTTCTCACTGGCTCCTTTGAACCTCCTCCCCAGACAGTGCTGAGTTGGGCAAGTCTCTTGGGCAGTGAGAAAGTGACACTTGAGAACAGAACTGGTTTATTATTACACACTCAGGAGTAAAATTAACCATTCAAAATGCCTCTGGCATTGCTAACAGGAGGGAGACACCCCCTATCTACCTTTTCCTTGATTTCTACCTTGTCTCCATCTTTGAAGCTATTGAATCATCTTGTTGAAAGGTGCATAGGTTACCCAGAGGAGTCTCATCCTTCTCAAACTTCCAATGTTTATTGTTCCAATTGTTATTCTAGCTCTGTGCATGTGTGTGCCTGTCCTAGAACTTGAACACAGGGCCTGGGTACTACTATTCCTGAGATTTTTCACTCAAAGCTAGTGCTCTACCATTTGAGCCACAGTTCCCACTTCTGGCTTTTTTTGCTGGTTGGTTGAACCATGATCCTCAGATCTCAGCCTCTTGAGTAGCTAGGATTACAGGTGTGAGCTACCAGTGCCAAGCCATTTTCACTTTTTAAATCCATTGGATATATCTTTTCTGGCTCCTTTAGAACTAAACTAAGCAAAAAGTGCACATTCTGGTGCCAGTAGCTAATCTGTGGCTGTGTGTCTTTCTCTTCTCCAAATATATACTTGATTTTTAAATGAAGCCCTTCATTGCCTTTAAAGTCCAAGAGTGATGAACCTTTTTTCTGCCAAGAGTTATTTAGATGTTTGTAATATCATTATGGGTCATATAAAATAATCGATACAGGCAGATGGGCTTTAGGCAACAGGTAAGAAACATACACATCTATCCTGTCACATAACCAAGAGGTTTTGAGCGATGCTAGGTGTTCCCTACCCTTGCATTAAACTAAGGGGTAATGTTTCTACAACATCAGACAATCCTAATCTGCCCTCTGTCATCCCACTGGAAAGTTCCAGCAATAAACTGAGGCAAAGAAGCTTCAACAAATATCTTCATTTTGCAAGTTGAGGGTAACTGACCTTGTAACAGAACTTAAACTATCTCCAGGCTGAAGGTGCTATTGGCCAGCAGGAGATACCACTCAAATGCTGGTTTACTTGCCACAGCATTTATCATCTAATGTCACATCTCATAATGCTCCCTACTACCTTTTTTTGAAAAGGTACTGCAATGTTATCTTTACAAGTTTGAGAATGTTTGCTGACAAAGTTCTTCAAAGCCCTCCTAAGAGGTGATGTGTAAAGTGGCAAGGGTGCCACTGTGGAATACAGGACTTCAAGGCTGACACGAAAGTAGTGACTGTCTCCTAAAAGGGACATACTAACTTCCTGCTTTGTCAAGCCCTGAGATACTTGTGGTTATACTGGATGCAATGAGGACTAGTTTAATTCCCAGGAAAGTGGTGGGCTGCAGACGGGAAGGGATGGTCGGGTTATAGCCTCGGTATCAATGTACCCGATAACAGCCTGTTAATCTTTCATCAGTGATCACATCACAGCGTATAGTGAACTGCCACTTCAATGGCAGAAGAGTAATAACTTGTTGGACTTCCTGTTTGAGGTTCTTTTCCCTGCAGATAACAGAATTTCTATCAAAGCCAGAAACTGCTTGAGTAGGTGGGTGAAGGCCAGGATTCAGTCAGATGTGGAGGAGCACATACACTTCCCAGTCTGAGGGCCTTTGTGTCCTTGAGTGGGCAGCTCTAGGCATGAAAGTTCATAGGCCCAGAACAGAGTGGGAAGGACTAGTTGATCCTGCAAGGCCTCATTTACCTTCATTTAGCTTCAACTGCCCCAGTAGTTTCTGGAGAACTGCCCAAGGGAAGGAGACCCAGAGTCACTCGCTCCCAGAGTCACTTGGGGGTCTTGTGAGACAAACTAAAAAGGGCTTGGATGTGGCATGTATCCCCATGTTGTCCATGGCACTATTCTTGAGTCAGTTGATCAATTTGCCATACTCCTTCTGCTGCCAGGAGCACTTACCTATGATCTTCCTCCTCTCTCCAAGCACTAGGGGTTCTAAGCTCTTGTCTCGTATTTATTGAGATTTAAGGGAATTTACATAAATGTTTTTGTCAGCATCTGACGCCTATACATTACTTTCTTCTCCATCTCTCTCGGGATAGCCTGTATTATGTGTTGTACTACAGTTGAGGTATGTGACTTTTCTCCCCTACATTAGCTGTCAACTTACCCAATGCACAGATTTTCCAAGTTCACCCTTATCACCCTCATTGGCACTTACCTTACATTGCCTGACACAGAGTAACTGTTGGGTTGGTGTCGTCTGGCTGACTGGCCAGCTAGATGGCTGGTTGAGTGAATGATTGGCTGGATGAAGATCTCTCAGAACAGTGGAAGCAAGTTTCTGTCTCCCTACCTCCATTAATGATCACATAGCAGTGGTCACTAAGGGCCCCAAAGGGGGAAAACATGAGTCATACTATTATCAGAGGAATGAAGGAAGGCAGAAACATCTCTCCTTGTGCAAGGGTCAGAGCCATGAAGTAGGGACATAAACACAACGGCCTTCACTATCCCCCAGGTCTATGGTTAATCTAAATTACTTTATGGTGGAAGGCAATGAAAGGTGATGAAAATGGTTCAACTTGGACTGAGTCTCAGGAGGTTTCTAGGAAACTAGAGTAAGAATCAGTGACTCTTTTGTCTGTCTGCCCTAGCTGAGAATGAATTTCGGATTCCTGCCATTGAGACTTCCCAGATTAACAAAAGAATCCCTAGACCAGCTTCATTCTAAGACAAATAGGAAGCTCTGTCCCCTAACTTCCTCACAAGCAGTGTAGATGGAAAGGGATGTTTAAAGAGCAATGGGCTCACACTTTCTGAGAAGAGAATCCCAAACCCACATTGCCATGGGAAGTATCTCCAAGCTCATGTCCAGACTCACTCTAACTTGTGGGCTTTTACTTAACCTCTATTCCTGCATTTATCTCCTGTGAAAGACCTACTTCTCTGAGGGATTTGGAGGATACGATCAAGTCAGGAGATCTTAAGGTGCTTTGGCTGCCACCTGATTGATCCTCAGAGCCCATACCAGACACTTTCCCACTCAGCACAGCAGAATCAGCAAGGTAACTCTGTCTTTCCATTTCTAGTGACCCCTCCCCACCATACCATCACTCAGGTTCTTTTGTTAAGCTTCTATCCAGAGAGCCCTCCCATCTCCTGCCATTTCCCCTAAATAAGCTTGATTGCTGGGTCCTAGACTCTACACCAGAAGTGCAAGGGGAGTGTCTGAAATAACTAGTTTCTGTGTGCTAGGTTTAGTGGCTGGTTAGACTGAATCTCCTAGGGCTTCGTCGTTGTCAGTGTTATCTTGGTCAATACCCTTATAAATAAGTCTTTGTTCATTCCTAATGAGGCCAAATCATTGGCCTCACAGACTCATACCTCCAGAGTTGGGGAATTAGAACTAGGAAGTTAAATCTTATTTGAATGTAAACCTGCTATTCCTCTGGTGGAACAGCTAGCTGAGTCTAGATATAACAGGAGAGAGCAGGCGGTTTCATGGTATACACTTACTTGATGAACTCTTACTTTTCTACATCAACTCACGGACAACCTACATGCTCCCAGGTTACCTTGATGGCCATAAGTTACTTTATTTAGGCTGTGTGGACACCACTCATATGGTCTTCCTATTGGCTGTGAATATTGTTGCATCAACAATATACTAATTGGTGAGTCAAGAGATGAGCAATACCACCAAGACCTGGGTAAAAACTAGTTTCCCCACCTGCCAAACGAAGATCCAATCTACTTTACCTTCCTCATAAACACATAGCTATTTAGTAAATAACCTCAATGAAATAATTGTTCAAAAACGGGAGGCATACTGGGCAGGATGAAGAGCTTTTCTGAGTGAGGGTTATGACTATGCTTCTAATTGTATCCAGTAAAATATGAAATTGTCTATCCACCCTGTAGGAAGAAAGGCCAAGGGATACCCCTGGGCCCCTTTCAATCAATGAAACAGTTACTCAATCAAGTGTTTATTGATCACCTATTGTGTGCCCACACTCTGACAGATATTCTGTGGTATACAAATAGTTCTAAGAGGAAGCACGCAGCCTCCAAATGTTTATAATGGGCATTTGAGATCTGGTGCACACACGAACACACACACACACACAGAGAACTATTGATCAAAAATTGTGAATCATAAGCATTAAGAAGCAATTTATACATTGAGGACTGGAGGGAGAGGGATGAGAGGGATGGAGTGGTCAGAGGAGGCTCAATGAAGGAAGTGGTACTGACAAGATCTCCAAGCATGGGGAAGACTTGGCTAGGGGAAATAGACTTCCAGATTAGGATAACAGCTTGAACAAAAACAAAAGGGTGGATATGTGTAAGGCATGGCAGAGGGGGCCCAGAGAATGGTCGCCTTTTTCTGGTGCTGAGTTTTGGGGGGCATGCTGGATATCTTCAGAAGCTGGTCATATAGCTGAGGAAAAATGTCTCTGTTTTATGCCCCCTCACTCCTACTCCAGGGGAAATGGAGCATTTACAGAGCTTTGAGATGGAACTGTTGCCCAGGAGCTGTTCTCTACTTTCCCATTTCGATTGAAACCCCAGCCTGCAGTTCAACTACCATTCAGATCATGAACACAGCACCTGGGGCATGGATGTTCCACACCAGAGCCCTTAGGTCCCCTCTGATATCTTCTGATGGATGATGAGAGGAATATGAACATTGACCAGGGACCCAACTGGTACTTCAGTTTTTCACAGGCTCTGCGGTGCTCTGTTGGAAGGGCCTGGTCTCAGCCTTTCAGGCTGATTTGTTTAATGATCTGAAGACTCCCAGGGAGGAGGGGACTCTTTGGTAGAGTAGAAAATAACCCACTGGAGCCACCACACATGTCCACCCAGTTTCTTAGATAACAAAATTCATATTGTTTTCGTTAGAGTTAAAGGAGTATATTGTCCTCAGTCTTCCACAGTTCCTATGTTGTAATCCCCCAGCCAAGGGCTAGTTCTAGAAAAACGGGGTGATTGTTCCTAAGGAAAACCATTGTCTATGGCCCTCACCCTTGTGGTTTAGACAGGAAACCAAGTCAGGTACCCCAGACTTTGGTGCAAGTTGGAATGACACCTTCTCAGTGGAGTCCAAGTCTGCTGCTGCTTTCTTTCCGCAATGTCTTCTTGCCTTGTGCTTTCCTCTAGATGTAGGCTCAATCCCTGACCCATAAGAGTGAAGGAATTTTGAGACATGTCCTGGGAAAGGGTTCTGGACTTTTTTTGGTCCCATCTTGCACCTAGTTGCTTCTTGTTCCCTGGATACCATACGATGGTTTTCTTTCAGTTCATGAACAAATCAGACTGGACACTGCAGTCAAACAAGAGTGGAATGAAGACTGCTGGGCCTATTAGTGGCCCATCCATTTCTTTGGAGGGAGGCTTGAGAAAGAGCTTAGAACCATGATCATAAAAGCCACCACTCTGTCCTCCAGCAATGAGCTAAGAGGCAACCTTAGACAGAGGGAAAGTCTTTGATCATTGAAAGGGTCAGTCAATGAGATGTAACTAGTGGGTCTGTGAGTGGATTTTGAGGTACACAAAAGGAGACAAGGGAGTGGTAGCCTCTGCAGCCTGGCTAAAGGTGGAAGGCAAGATCTGGGAGTTAAGGTTAAAGACTCAGGGCATGGAGGCAAGGTGAGGGAAATAGAAAGGCTGGTTCAGCCAATGTCCTTGACAGTTCAACCTGGAAACTGTCATAGCAGCTCCCATTACTGCCTTCACTGGATCCAATGGCCAAAGTCAGTCTATTCTCAGCAATACCTTCTGACATGATCCAGTAAGCACTGTCCCTCACCTGTAGCCCTGGGGGTGCTGACCACTCTTTTTCACAGACCAAGACATACCCCTCCCCCCAGCACTGGCCCCTGGTTCTTCACACATACCCTGTCAGGCTGTAGGAGTTGAATTCACTCTTGGTTTTGGGTTGTTGACCAGGCCTTGGAGAGCTCCTGGTGGCAAGAGGCTGTGCCTGATAGCCATCATAGTAGTTGGTGCGATTTCCCTGGGTTGAGCAGGAAAAGCAGAGGATGATTCCAGCTACCAGGGAGAACAGGGAAGAAATAATGCCCAAGTAAAGAGCCTCTCCGATCTCGTATTTCATGCTGTCAGGCACCAATGGTGAGTAGAAGTCTCGCAGGATCCCATGAAGATTCCAGGCAACAGGAATAAAGCCCAGGAGGCCTCCAAGGATGAAGAAAACTCCACCCACCACTGCCACTCTGTCTTTGGCTCGAGATTCCTTGCAGAACACGGTGCATCTCATTCCCACCACAGAGATCATGCAGGCCAGTGAAGAGAATGCACTGGATGTCACCATCATGGCCTGGGCAGCCTGGATGTCAGCGGGCAGGCCTAGAAGGGTACTGTAGATGTCACACTGGGTGATGCCTGTGCTGTGTGTGGCACATTCCATCCAGAGGCCCTTGGAGAAGCCGACTGCTGTCACGATGCTGGCACCAACATAAGAACTGATTCGCCAACTGGGGAGCAGCATGGCAACCAATGTGCCCAAGAGCCCCAGAAGGCCTAGGATGTAGCCCACGAGTTGGACACCAAGAGAGGCCATGGCAGACCTCTGAGTAGAAGTATCTTCGGGTCCTGTTACCTTGTCTTCTGGCTGCAGCAGTTGCTCTTAGACTCTGGCCTCTAATCTCTCCTTTGAGATTGTCTCTGCCAGGCTGACTTCTTTCCTCCTTACAAGTGTCTGTGGGTGGCCACAAGCAGGCTCAAGAAGGCATCTAGAAAACCTTAAAAAAATCCATAAACCAGATTAAATATTGACCAGAAGCTTATGAGAGACCAGAAAATGCTGAATGCCTTTTGACCTTTGTTATCTTTAGAAATAACACATGAGAAAGGAAAAAAAAAAACTTTGAAAGTAGAGCCAGGATGTCATCACTCCTGCGTAGGCACATGCCTTAGGTTGGCAGTCAGACAAAGGCAGGGGTGAGACAGGTGGCTGCTTTCCGAGAAGGTCGTGATGGCAGTGGCGGTTGTGGTGGTTATGTTAACACCACTGTTAAGTCACCAAGGCCTGCTGTTTAGCATATTGCCAAGCAACAGTGCCACAGGGCCCCTCAATTGCAGACTGAGGCCAAACTCCAGGAGACTGGATCAGGAGGAACAGGTCCGAGAATGTAGCCTTGGACTTGTTAGAGGCTACTTGAATCTATGTGGGAGTAGAGATTCGGAGCCTGACCCCCCCACCCCCCGCAACATCCTGCCTATGGTGAAAATCTATGCCCTGATAGATTGGATCCGATGACAGAGCTTTCTACCCACACTTGGATAAGTCGGATCTTCACAGCTTTCTCAAATCCTTGTCTTCAAGCTAGCCTGAAGGCCCTCACTCACACTTGTAACACACCAGATCTTTCCTGTCTAATCTCCTAACACATGCTTCCATCATCAGCCTCCCAGATGATGTGGTGAGCTCTAAAGAATAGTGTTCCAAATCCACAAGTGAGTCCTCAACTTCTCTGGGCTGTTAGGGTAATGTGGATAGGAGGAACAACGGAAGCTGCTTTTCAATAAAGAGCTTTGTAACAGGGCAGGCATCTAAGGAAATCCTTTGAAATCTCCAGGATGTACAGGACTTTGCAATGCTTAGAGAGTCTTCACTTTCCAAGATACAGGATACTAAAAATCAAGACCCCCCCCCCGCCCATCCCACTGATTTTTTCAACCCTCTACAATCTATTTCATGTTCACCTTCTCCAAAATTATCTCCCTACTCACATCTTAAACACAAGCATGGCTCAGAAGTCCATTCTTTTCTTTCGTCAATTAACACTCTGTCCTTGAGCAAACATGTCCACCTCCATGGCTTAATCTATTACCCATCCACTGACACTCCCACATCTGAATTTCCTGACCTTCAAGACTGGCAGAGGAACTTCTAGTTAAAATTTCCCAGGCAGGAAACATGACTTTTTTTTCATAAATAACCAGCCCAGCAAGTACTAGCTTTTGAGTTCAAATGCCACTTCTACCAAACAACAACAACAAAAATTCACTTGGACTCAGGTACAGTGGCTCAAGCTGTAATCCTACTCAGGAGGTAAAGATTAGAGGATCTTGGTTCAAGGCTGAAAAAAATAGTTGGCAAGACTCCCTCTCAGTTAATGGCTGGGTACAGTGGTACATGCTTGTCATTCCCAGTGACAGGAAAGAACAAGTGGGATCAAAGCCCAGGCCTGTCTGAGTATAAAGCAAAACTATACCTTGAAAAATAACCAATGCAGGGCTGGGAATATGGCCTAGTGGCAAGAGTGCTTGCCTCCTATACATGAAGCCCTGGGTTCAATTCCCCAGTACCACATATATGGAAAACGGCCAGAAGTGGCCCTGTGGCTCAAGTGGCAGAGTGCTAGCCTTGAGCAAAAAGAAGCCAGAGACAGCGCTCAGGCCCTGAGTCCAAGGCCCAGGATTGGCAAAAAAAAAAAAAAAAGGAAAGGAAAAAGAAAAAAGAAAAATAACCAATTCAAACAAACAAAAAAAAGAGCTGAGGGGCTGGGAATATGGCCTAGTGGTAGAGTTCTTGCCTTGTATACATGAAGCCCTAGGTTTGATTCCTCAGCACCACATATACAGAAAAAGCCAGAAGTGGCGCTGTGGCTCAAGTGATAAAATGCTAGCCTTGAGCAAAATGAAGCCAGGGACAGTGCTCAGGCCCTGAGTTCAAGCCCCAGGACTGGCAAAAAACAGAGCTGAGGGCATGGCTCAAGTGGTATAGTGCCTGCCTAAGGCAAGCAAGGGGTCCTGAGTTCAAATTTCAGTACTGACTCAAAAAATCCACCTAGAAATATCACAGGCACCTTGAATTTGCCACGTCTGAAAGAAAACACACCCCCTCCCCCATTGCACTGCTCCTCAAACAGTTCTTCCTGAGGATCTCTGTAGTCACTAGACTAAAATTCTAGGAGGGTCCCCTGCCACTCTTCTTTCTGTTTTTTCCCTGAATCCTATACCGGTTCTGTTTCTCATGTATATACCTCAAATCCATGACTCCCCACTCCCTTTTTCCATCTCCACTGCTGCTTCCTAATACACGGTTTAATTATTCTCTCACCCGGAAGCAACAGTTTCCTAATAGGTCTTATTTCCAATCTTACCTCCTCCAATCCTGCACACTGTGGTCAACATGATCTTTCAACATACTAATCTCATCAAGTCACTACTCTAAATAAGACATTCCAATGGCTCCCCATTGGCTAAAGAATAAAGTCCAAGATTGTTTGTACTCCATGACCTCTCAAGCTTCACCTTTCGCCATTCCCCTCCTCATACCCTAAACTCTTGCTGAACTAAATGCAGCTCTTCAATCATGTCATGTGGTGTTTTGCTCCCAAATATGAGCACAAGCTGTTCTTGGAGGGATAACCTGTGTTCTTTTCTTCCTTCCATGCAATGCTTTCTCAACTTTTGGGGCTCATTCTAACCTGAGTTAAGTGCCGCTCTTCTTTGTTCTTATAGTATCTTGTATTTATTTACTTCCATCATTGTCGTTGTCATCATCATCATCATCATCATCATCATCATCATCATCATCATCATCGCAATAACAATAGTAACTGGTATATAGAGTAGTATTGTTTGTTTGAAGCAGAGTCTTGCTATGTCACCCCAGTCTGGTCCTTCTATCTTAGACTCCTGAGTGCTAGGATTACAGGCTTATACCACCACACCCAGATATATTGTGGTGTTTTTTGTCTGGTAGTACTGGAGTTTGAACTCAGGGGCCTTACACTTGCTAGGCAGGCACTCTAGTACTTGAGCAACACTTCTAGCCAACACTGATTCTTATTGTGTCTCTTAAGTTGTGTATTAACTCATTTACATGTTTTTGTGATGATACCTACTAATTTTTTGGATAAGGAAAATGAAGGTACAGGTGTACTTTTGGCACTATACTGCAATTTCCTACGTAAATTCTTATGCTTCTCTGATAGTGTATGAGCTACTTCAGAGCAGCAATTTGGAACTGACTTGTCTTTGTCCCTCATGTGCTCACCCAAGTGCTTTCCCCAGAGCAGTTGTTCAAATATATACTAGGGCTTAAGCTCAGGGCTTTTTGCCTCTCCTTGACTTTTTCATTCAAGGCTGATGCTCTACCACTTGAGAAACACCTCCATTTCAGGCATTTTTGTTGGTTAATTGGAGATAAGGGTCTCTTGGATTTGTCTGCCCTGACTGGCTTTGAACTTCCATCCTCAGATCTCAGCCTCCTGAATAGCTAGGATTTTAGGTGTGAGCCACCAGAACCTACACAAATATATCTTCTTAATAAATGAGTAAAACTGGTTAAGAGGTTGGAGGGTCCTCATATGACTATGAAATAGAGGGTTTCTAAATGATGCAGTGGGAGAGTTCCCAACATGCTACCTCATGTTGGGAAAGAAGATTTTGATAAAGAATATCAGAGGAAAAGGTAGTAAGTATGGAAAAAGTGATACAGATATTAATCTGTTGAATAATTTTGTGTTTTTAGTTCAATTATAAACCATTGGACTGTGAAACTCACCCTATATTAAGCGTTGGCTGTGCATCTGTACCACTGGACACGTGGTTAATAGTCAACAGTATTCATCAGTGTCAGAGGCGATGGGGATGTGCAGATCAGAAGCCAGGAAACATTTGAAGAACTCTTTTACTTACCTGTTGTGACCCTGAGCATGTCCTTTCTTGCCATTGGTTTTCTCCTTGCTCACCTGAGTACCATTGTCTCTCTCCTGATCAGCATTGAACATCTCAGTGAACATCTTCAGCGCTGCTTGCCTATGCAGCTCCTCCCTGCTGCCCACCCTTCTGGTAGCGACTTCAAATATTTCCCACTCTTCTTCAACTGTTACCCTGCCTCCTCCCTAGGCAGCTATTATCTTGATCATTCACTTTGCAACCAAGTTCCTTAAAGAAGCCATTTAATATTCATCTTACATTTCCACCCTGCCTTGCATTTTTTAGCTCTCTGTAGTCTGGCTGCTTCCACTCACCCTCCACCGAGAACATTTTCATCAAGGTTATCAGTTATTCACAACATCTGATGGACACATTTTGGTTATTTCAATGTGTCTTCCTTCCACAAACATCCTTTTCTTGTGTTTTCTGTACATCATCCCCAGTTTTCTCCACCTCTCATTCACTCTAGCTCTATGCCAATGATTTCTAAATCCATACCTTGGATAGTGATCTCTCTTGAACTCACTGTATAATCAGCTGCACTTACTTTACTATCCAATAATGCAGTCACCCATGGTTCTTCACCTTTTCTTGATCAATAATTATTGTTGAAGTCTTATTAGATCTGCCTTCAGAAAGAACTCTATGAATCCACCCACTTTCATCCATCCCCACTGTCCAATGCTTTCTAATTACTGTCCTGTTCCTAGAATCAATTATCCATCCATCAATGATCTTTCTGAAGTGTAAATCAACTTACTCTTTGCTATGCTTATAAACCTCAGGAACATTTAATTCCTTCCAGGATGAAATTGTACTTCCTAGGAAAGTCATTTATGTTTGACCTCTGATTTTTTTCCCCAGCCTTGCCTCTCACCACTAATAACCAATGTCGTGCCTTATGTTCCTGCATGTACGTATGATGCAGACATAACTTGAGCACTGAATCTGCCTTTTTGTCTATCTCCAAGTCCTTGCCACCCAACACTTGCTTGGCTACTTATTCATTATCTTTCAGAATTCCTCTACTTGAAACTGGCATTGGGCCCTCCATTTCCCACTCAGGATGGGTTAAAGACTGTTTCATTTGAATCTTCTAGTTATTTGGGCTTTTACTTAAAGTTGGTAAGCTATGTTGGGGTGTTTAGGGTTTTCTTTTACTCATTTTTGTTGTTGTTTGCAATACTAGGGATTAAACCTAGGGCCTCACACTTGTTAGATAAGTGCTCTACCATTTGAGCCAAACTCCGAACACTTACCTTGAGGTATTTTTTTATGGGAAATAACCTTCTAGCTCCCAGAGGAGCAGTTTTTGCTTCAGTCTTTCTGGAATGGTGGCAGAAAAGCCAGCCCTGAGTTTCCCATGGGAAACAGTATCTCCCCGTGCACCCCCCCCCCTCCCAAGAAGAGAACGTCTAAGAACCTGTTCTTAGTACCAATAAGTACTGGAGAGGGCAGAGTCAACAAAATGTCCTCACAGAGGCTTGGAATCTTTAGAGTGATTTGGCATAGCTGAGAGATTATTCAAAATGATCTCTGAGGAAGACAAGATAGACAAAATAGCAAGTGATTGGGTGGTGAGCCAGGCTACACTCTCCTGGTATTTGATGAGCAGTAGATATGAAAACCTACTTTGCTCACCTCCAGAGTTTTGAATCTCTAATAATGTAATGAGGACAGAAGGCCATTTTCACAAATAGGGAAGAAATGAAAAGTTACTGTTAGAAGCAGCTATCATTAAAAAGACACATTCCAGCTGGGTGCTGGTGGCTCACCCCTATAATCCTAGCTATTCAGAAAGCTGAGATCTGTGGATCATGCTTCAAAGCCAGCCTGGTCAGGAAAGTCTGAGAGACACCAATTAACCACCAGAAACCTGGAAGTGGCACTGTGGATCAAAGTGGTAGAGTGCTAGCCTTGAGCAAAGGTGCTCAGGGACAGTACCCGGCCCTGAGTTCAAGCCCCATGACTGACCAAAAAAGGAAACTTTCCTTGAGGGATCCTACAAGCCAAATTCTGGCTGCCTAGGGTACTGAGTACTGTAGGCCTTGCCAGCTGAATTTGTCTTCTGGGAATGAGGCCAACAGAGCAAAAAAGTTTCACTTAGGATCCTTACCTAATCTTCTTTAGGGGAGGGATTGGAACCCCAGGAGAGGATTAAGAGGGTTAAGACTGACAGCAGCTCCTGACTTAACTCCTTCTCACCTGAGCACTTGTCCCAATATTTTCCCCATCCCTTTCAAATGATAGAGTGAGACAAGAATCTTTGGGTTCTGTGGCTGAAGGAAGGTCCTTCGGGAACAGATAGAAATGATCATAGCCCTCTCTGTTTCTTCCCATACTATCCACTCAGACTCATTTCTCTCTAGATGTCAAAGCCACTTAGAGAAATATGAGACACTTGCTCTCCACTCTGCAATCTTCCCCTAACTTCCAACAGCTTTTGTAGGTGTCAAAGCTATTCCTTTGAGACCCAACATTCTAAGAAGTTTCTACTTGGAGCAATTCACCTTTCTATCTGCATCAGTTGATTGGTAACAGCTCAGGGAGTTGCAATTGCATTGAGAGATTTTTCTAATTGTTTTAAAAAGAAGTTGACTTTTTTGTCTTGCTCATCCAAGTAAAGCATGCTTAGTTTAGAATATTTAAAAACACTGAAGGGCTGAATTTAGAGAACAAAAATTAGAAGCAATATCCCCACCTATAAATGCTGTGAATGTTTTGGCTTCAATTCCAGTTTCAAGAAGACTTGAGAAGAAATGTTCCAGTCCCCAAAATGAATTTCTAATGACATCTTGCAGGCTGGTGGGGAGAACCATTGAAGGACTTGAAGGGAACCCTTTATGCCTTCACCTCTCTAAGCCTCATGTCAGGGAAGGCTATGGAGCCTTCTCTAGAACCCCCACAGTTAGTCAGAGCTTTTTCTGTCTATATTTACCCCTGGTTATTTTGTACCTAAAGCTGCAGCCAAAAATGATCAGATTTGAAGAATGGTTTCTCTTACCCTGTACTTTCAAAGACTGGATGGAACATTTGTGACAGCTTCTGGGAAACAAATATCATTAAATGCCAGAGGAACCCTTTCCCCATACCATCCACTCAGGAACGTAGTCCAGCTTCACTCCACTGTGGGCTCAATTGGCAGCAACTAGGAAGGAGAAATACCAGCCTAGGCAAAATTAAAGAGCAGTATCTGAGATACTTACAGAGCAGTTCAGTTCTGTTGCAGGGCCTCTGCAGAGGAGATGTTCTGGACAGGGTGGAAAGGACCCTGACAAAAGAGAGCCAGGCCCAAGGGGCCACAGGCTAAGGTGATAAAGGATTTCTAATTGGTAACTACAGCTTTGCAAAAATCCATCTGAAAATCTGAGCCTTATTATAGATGAGAATTAAACCCCTGAGGGCTGGGAAAGATTGAGGTACTTAAAAAAGGTTTGGTGGGTTTTATGTTTTTCCTGTCAAAAGTCCAGCTGGGCTTTTGTGTGGTGACCTCTGTGAGCCCAGGAGAAGCCTTGGGTGGGTGGAGAGGTTGGCCTAAGGAAAAATTCAGAACATTCCAACTTTGGGGGAGGTTAAAGAGGAGGGCTTTTTTATGCCCATTAGATGTCCCTGGCTATGGGCCTTGAGGCCCAGCAGGAAGTAAGCCTCATAAACACAGTCCTGCTCCAGGCACTCTCCCACTCAGTTTGGCTCCCCAACTACCCCCTCAGTCCCTAGTCCTACTCTACCCCTAAGGCTGACTCTGACACTTAAACGTTAATATGTATACCATAGATACAGTCCTACAAGGTGGTATTAACATGGCTACCATAATATCAACCTCTTTTGAATGACACATAACAGTATCATCTATCATATCCTTTGAGCTTCTCAAGGCGATTTGTGTACCACAGTGATTAGGTGTCCTCTTTGAGCAAAGAAAGAGCTATAGAAACACTACTATAAAAAGAAAAAGAGAAAGAGAACCCTAAATGCTATAGAAAAGAATCCAGAGAATAAAGTATAAAGAAGAAAATAAAGGTTTACCATAATGTTTAGTAGCTAGAGAGATCATTGCTAATATGTATTTTACACATTTGAATCGCGCTATCTCTACAATTCTATAACTTTATCATTTCTTTATAAAAAGGTATCATAGATCTGGTCCTATGTCAATTAAAAACTAGAGCTACATTCTTTTTGTATTGCTCCATTGCATTACATTTCTTTAAACATCAACAGATATTTCTGTTATTTCATTTTTGCACTATTAAAATCTTTACACAGGGGCTGGAAATGTGGCCTAGTGGTAGAGTGCTTGCCTCATATACATGAAGCCCTGGCTTCAATTCCTCTGCACCACATATACAAAAAGAGCCAGAAGTAGCACTGTGGCTCAAGTGAGTAGAGTGCTAGCCTTGAGCAAAAAGAAGCTAGGGACAATGTTCAGGTCCTGAGGTCAAGCCCCATGCCTGGGGAAAAAAATCTTTGCATACAATACTGTCAAATTCTCACTGTAACTGATGTTGGTACCCTGGGTATTGAATATATATTTATCAGAACTAGGAAAGGGAAGGGGAATATCAAAATGGAGAGACAAGGGGTAAAAGGTGAACTAATGCAACAGCAATACTTACAAGACAATATGCTGTAAACCAACTGTACAACTTGGGGCGGGGAGGGAATTGGGGAGGAAGGAAGGTGGGAGAAAAATGAGGGAGGAAGTAACAAGTTTGATAAGAAATGTACTCATTGCCTTACGTATGAACCTGTAATCCCTCTGTGCATCACTTTGATAATAAATAAATGAATTAATTTTTTAAATACTGGCAAATTTGTGGCATACAGTTGCTAGATCAAAGAATGTGTAGTATGCTTTAAAAATGAATGCAATTTGTTATACAAGCACAGAGTTCACCTATGAGAAAACTTGGGCCCAGAGGGATTCAAGAGTGAATCACAGCACATCTCATGTTTCACATCTAGATCTGGCATTTAGAGGTCAAGTTTAGTAAAAATTTCCAGTGTATCAGCCTGACTCCATCCTTCCCAAGGAATCCCACATAAATATGATAAAAACTCATGACCACCATTGACTGAACTGTCAGTACCAGGCACCGTGCTGAAAGTTTTCATATACATTATCTCACTGAGCTAGCTCAGGGCAGGGCTAGCCTGAGTACTAAACCTGGAGAAATCTGGAGTTTTGGACTGTGAATCATTACTCTTGGCTCCCTTTTTTGAAGGCAACAGATTTGTTGCCTAGGGTATAGTGATGCAGATCAGAAATCACTCTCGGGCTGGGAATATGGCCTAGTGGCAAGAGCGCTTGCCTCCTATACATGAAGCTCTCGGTTCGATTCTCCAGCACCACATATATGGAAAACGGCCAGAAGGGGCGCTGTGGCTCGGGTGGCAGAGTGCTAGCCTTGAGTGGGAAGAAGCCAGGGACAGTGCTCAGGCCCTGAGTCCAAGGCCCAGGACTGGCCAAAAAAAAAAAAAAAAAATCACTCTCCTTCCTAAGGCAGCACATTCCTGTCTTGCTGGCATGAATGGTCAGTTGCTCCCCTTGCAGTCCTTCTGAGCATGAATCTCTCTCCAAGATGTCCCTGCTTAGCTGCTAAATGGCAGCCATGCTTAAACTCAAGGAGTCTATGAGCATGAAGGCACTCAAAGGCTGATCTTGGGCAAGTAGTTTCACCTTCCTTCTCCAACCTTCACCCAGATGACTTCCCAAGGTGAATGAGTCCATTTCTTTCTTTTTAGCTAGCATACATTGTTGTACAAGGGAAGTTCATTGTGACATCTACATATATGAACCATGTATCCTGATCAACTTTACTTCCTCTATCACTCTTGCCAATCCCATTCCCCTTTCTTAAAACAATTTCGGCAGGTTTCATTGTTCTATTTTCATATATGCAAATAAACCATATGATTATATGCATCCTCATTCACTCTCTGTGTCAGCCCTCCCCCCTCTCACTGATATATCCCATGAACAGAACCTGTTTTACTTTTTTGTCATTGTTTTTACTACATGTTAATTCCACCAAAGGGTTCCACTCTGGCATTTTAGACATGCATGTGTTATATTCTTTCTCAAAATAACTCTCTTTATAATGAATCCATTTCTAATGAAATTATATTGGCATATAGAAAATACTGATTTGGAACTAGGGATATGGCTCAAGTGGTGAAGCCCTGAGTTTAATCCACAGTAGTGCCAAAAGAAAAAGAAAAAGAAAGAAGGAATGAGAGAGAGAAAGGAAGAAAAGAAGGAAGGGAGGGAGGGATAGAAAAGAAATAAAAGAAAGAAGGGGAAATGAAAAGAAAACCAGAAATGCTGGTTGAATGAAAGATATTACATGTAGAAGTGGAAGGACAACTTCTCAGTTCAGTGATTCTGTGCAATTGAGGATAGGAATAGGCAGAATCTTAGGAGCAGGTGCCAGGGCGGATGAGGGCACTGTGCTGGCAGGATGTGGTTACCAAGTTGGCAAGCACTCAAGGACTAGGTTTTAACAATGTTTCATACAGGTCGGCCCTATCAGATCCTGGTGGAATCGTGCCAAAGTGCATAACTGCTCAGGGTTGAGCTAGGGTGGTGCATTAATCATTCTGCTAAGCACCCGTTGCTGAGATCTATGGAGCCTAGCTAGGAAGAGGATGGAGAAGGGTCTGAAAGGAGAGAGGGAAGAGGGTCTGGGAATATGGCCTAGTGGCAAGAGTGCTTGCCTCATATACATCAAGCCCTAGGTTCCATTCCTCAGCACCACATATATATAAAAGGTCAGAAGTGGTGCTGTGGCTCAAGTTGGCAGAGTGCTAGCCTTGATCAAAGAGAAGCCAGGGACAGTGCTCAGGCCCTGAGTCCAAGGCCCAGGAATGGCAAAAAAAAGAGAGAGGGAAGAAAGATATCTAGAGAAAAGCAGTATGGAGTAAAGGAGAGAAGTAATGTAAGAAAAAAGGAAGGAAAATGTGTCCGGAAAGTGATGGGTTAGGGAACAAGGTGGGAGGTGTTTGAGGAAGGAAATCTAAGCAGTCTGTACAAAGCAAGGAATTGGAAAGAGTGAATAGTACTAGGAGAAGTCTAGAGGAGAAGTAAGATCAATTTGAGGAAAAATGTAGCAAGGATGCAAGACTCTAGGAGGAAATCGGTTCTAGGGCAGAAAGAGCCTTAGATTTCATCCTGACTATACCACCAAACCAAGAAGTTCTTGTTACCAATGAGTTCTTGGCACCAAAGCCAATGACAACTTTTCAGGCCAATACCCCCCAATAATTCCCTTGCTTGAAATGCTTTCTCCTCTTGGCCTGTGTGATACAGCACTCACTTTCTAGCTCTTAAACTACTCTTTCAGTGGGTCCTCAGCCCCTTAGTCTGAGTGTTTCTTGGAAGTAGAGTGTAGAATAGTAGTTGTGAGAGCCTGAGGGAGATGTAGGAGTAAGGTATAGCAAAGGAGATGGCTAATGAGTGCCTGAGTGCAGCAGGATAGAAGAATCATTTCTCATGTTCTATGTCATCATCTGGTAATCATGATTGACAACAGTTAACAAAACATTGCAAAGTAATTAGTAGAGAGGATTTTGAGTGTTCCCCATACAAAAAATAATAAATGTTTCAGGTGTTGGATATATCAATTTCCTTTACCTGGTCATTAAACATTGTATATATGCCTTAAAATATCTCACTGCACTCCATAAGTATGTGCAATTATTATGCATCAATTACAAGTTTTTAAAGTATTTTAAGGACTGGGAATGTGGCTTAGCAGTTGAGTGCTTTCCTAGCATGCATGAAGCCCTGGGTTCGATTTCTCAGCATCACATAAACAGAAAAAGCCAGAAGTGGTGCTGTGGCTCAAGTGGTAGAGTGCTAGCCTTGAGCAAAAAGAAGCTCAGGGACAGTGCTCAGGCCCTGAGATCAAGCCCCAGGAATGGCAAAAAAAATATTTTAAGGGGTTGGAGATATAGTTCAGTGGTAGAACACTGGCCTAATACAGGCAAAGCCAAGTTCTATCCCCAGTAATTTTTAAAACATTTTTTATGTATAGGAATTTTTCCAGAGCTAGATCCAGTACTGGCATCTTCATTTAGGTCATTCAAAGATGTTTAGCTAACACATCCAAAATTATATCCCTTTTTTTTGAGACAGAGTCTTACCATGAAGCCCAGGCTGGCCTAGAATTTGCAATCCTCCTACCTCTGACTCTCAAATGTTGCCACCATACCTGGCCCAAAATTGTGTCTTCTATTCAAATTTGAACTCAAAGCGACCATCTTTCAGTCCTCTCCAAGAAAGCCAATTGCTGAAGCATGAAGTGTGAGAAATTAGCATTAAGTCCATGCTTTTCTTTCTCTGACTCTCTACATACCATTTCATCTAACTTGTCAATCCTTCCAATTTTACCCCAAAGCATAACTTTTCTGCTTCTCTACTTTTTTCTACCCCTCCCTCCACTACTTATATCTCTTTCTGGGACACTGAAATAGCCTCCTGATTTTCTGCTTCTGTTCTTTCCTTTCTACAATCCAGTATCCACACAGTAGGTATGAATGACCAGGCCCACACCTAACTCTCCAAACCGATCTTGTGCTACTTTCCTCCTAATTCACTATGTTTCCTGCTGGCCTTTGGGCTTCTCAAACATGTTTTGCACCCCTTCGGCTCCAAGTCTTTGTGTCTCTGGCTCCTTTCTTTTGCCTGGAACTTTCTGGGCCTTAACCTCATCTTCAGAAAACTCTTTAGCATTCATGTTTCAGCTTAGGCAATGCTCCTCTGATTCCTGATACCTCTTAGAAGTTCCTGCTCAATGTACCCCAAAAAGCTTGTTATGTTTGTTCATCCTACCACCCCTGTCCTCCTGAGAATTTTCTTTGTTCTTTTTTTTTAGTATTGGGATTTGAACTCAAAGCCTCATGCTTGGTAGGCAGATCCTCTACCACTGATCAATACCTCTGGCCCATATTTTTGTTGTTTTTTATTCAGGATCTTGCTTATATAATCAAACTAGCTTTAAGCTTGTGATTCTCCTGCCTCAGTCTCTCGAGTGCTGGGATTACAGGTACTCACCACCATACCAAGCCCTACTGGGTTTTAATTGCTGCTTCTCTTCCTCATTGGACTGTGAATGAAGGAAGGATTTGGCTTTCATTTGTCATTTTCATCACTCTATTCTAGTCAAATGAAGTAAGTAGAACATAATAAGTGTTGTATAGAATTGTAGCAAAAGGTAGTATGGTGGAAAGAAAAATAGTGGATGGATCAGGGAGGGGAGAACTCTGAGAAAAGAGGAGGGAGAGACAAAACAATTCTGTAATGGAAAGGTAGGTGGAGGTGGAGAAGTGGATTATTTTTCCTGCAGGAAGAATAAGAAAAGATCCCCATGAAGATATGAGAATGAAAGAGAATACTAGGTTGAAAGGGTACAAAGAGGATATGAAGATCTATGGGAAGTGTGGAACAAGTGGTTCCCAAGCTTCCATGCATGGACTTTTTTTTTGTGTACCAGTACTGGGGTTTGAACTTAGGGGCCAGAGAACTGTCCTTTAGCTTTTTACACTTGAGCCATAGCTCCATTTTTGGCTTTTTGATTTTTAACTGGAGATAAGAATCGCACAGACTTTTCTGCCCAGAATGGCTTCAAATCATGATCTCCAAATCTCCTGGGTAGCTAGGATTACAGATGTGAGCCAGTGGTGCCTGACTTAATGCGGAATTTTAAGAAGGAAGGAAGGAGTGGTAAAGCAGTGCATGAAACAAGGCCAATCTTTGCATTATATAAAGTTTATTGAACATACTGAGATATACATAATTCCATGGTTATCCTTTGAGTACTTCAAAGTTTTCTTTTGGAAAATAATAAACTAATATTTAAGTGCCTCTAGTTACAAAAATTAAAATTTGGCAACCACACGCCTCTTGGTTTTAGGAAGCTTGAAATTGCATTGGTCCATGGAATGCCAAAGAGAGGGGAGTTCTGCAAAGGGAACATTCTACATCAGTGGGTCTCAAAAGTTTTTGTCTCAGGACACCTCCTACTTGTATAGAGTATTTAGGTATCCAAGTATGAGGATGTATGTCTGTCGTCTCAGCACCCAGAACATTGAGGGTAGACAATCAGAATTCAAGGCCAGTTTGGGCTATAGAGCAAAACATTGTCTCAAAATTTAAAATTTGGGGCTGGGAATATGGCTTAGTGGTAGAGTGCTTGCTTCATACACATGAAGCTCTGGGTTCAATTTCTCAGCACCACATATATGGAAAGTCAGAAGTAGCGCTGTGGCTCAAGAGGTAGAGTGCTAGCCTTGAGCAAAAAGAAGCCAGGGACAGTGCTCAGATCCTGAGTCCAAGCCCAGGACTGGCAACAAAAAAAATTAAAATTGCCAGGGAGCAGTGCTTCACACCAATAATCCTAGCTACTGAGGAAGCTGAGATCTGAGAATCAAAGCCAGCACATGCAGACAATTCCAAGATACGCATATTTCCAATTAACCAGCAAAAGCTGGGGGTGGAGGGAGAGGAGTGACTCAAGCAGTAGAGCTCCAGCCTTGAGTAAAAAAGCTAAGAGACAGCACCCAGACCCTGAGTTCAAGTCCTAGTATCTGAGAGAGAGGGAGAGAGAAAGAGAGAGAGAGAGAGACAGACAGACAGAGACAGACAGACAGACAGAGTCAAGTCTCACAAAAGCAGTTGGAGAAAGGCAGGCATTCAGTAACATTTCTGGAAAGAATTCTAAGATTGACTTCCACCCTCACCCCTATGACTCACCTGGATAAAAATTCCGTCCTCTTTGAGGATACTTTATAATGAGATATTCTCATGATTATGTTATATAGAAAATGGAAATATACAGGTAGACCTAATATAATCACAGGAACCCTTTTAAGAGAGAAGATCTTCTATTGGCAGGAAAGGAAGTGGGATCCAAGTGTGAGAAATACCTGCTGTGTCATTGATGGCTTGAGATTGCAGTGGCCACCTGAGGAAGGACTCTTGGAGCCGAGAGCAGCTATTGGAAGACAGCCAGCAAGGTGGTGGAGGACCTCAGACCTATACTCAGAAGGAACTAAGTTCTACTAATTACCTTGGAAGGGGATATTTTTTCTTCAGAGCCTCCACACATGAGCCCAGCCCAGCTGACAACTTGACTTCAGCCTTGTGAGACCCTAAGCAAATAACACAGATGAACCATCTGGACTTCCGACCTAGATAACTGTGAGCTAATGAGTATTATATTAAGTTGTTAAGTTTGCAGTGATTTATTATGGCAATAGAAAAATAATAAATTGTGTGGGCTTCTTCCTGATAACTACACCTAAACTTCGCAAGTAGTAATTTCTTAATGTTTATTTGGGGTGTTGAAACTACAATCATGTCAATGAACCTTTTGTACTCTTACACTGAAATGCCTTGGCTTAGCTGGCACTTTGAATGGATCCATTATCCATGCATGGTTTTGTAACATCATACATTATCAGTCTATTCAGTCATGCAGATCTTCTGATTGTTGACTCACTTCATGATTATACTATATAAAATCAGGTTCATTAATATCATCACTAATCTTATCAAAAAGGTCTTTAAGGGTGTTGGGTGTACTGTCACTCAGCTGTTGCAAGATAGTGCTTTTTATTGGAAGGCTTTAAGTTTATGATCGACAACTAGTAGTCTGAGCTGTTTTCTTTGGGGTGACAGAAACACTTGTTCATTTTCAACCAAATACCCAAGTTTGAATAACCATCATTTGTCCATATTGAGTAGACTGTTTCATAAAAAGCTAGAGCTGGGTGCTGGTGGCTCACACCTGTAATTCTAGCTTCTTAGGGGGCTGAGGAAAGTCTATGAGGCTCTTTATGTCCAAATTAATCACAAAAAAGCTAGAACTGGAAGTGTGGCTTAAGCTAGTCTTGAGCAAAACAAAAGCTCAGCAACAGGGCCCATGCCTTCAGTTCAATCCTCAGGACTGCTGTGTGCACGTGTGCACACACACACACACACACACACACAAACACCTTAGCTGGGTTGGCTTCCAATCTGTAACACAAGTGGTTTTCTTTTCTTTTCTTTCTTTCTTTTTTTTTTTTTTGCCAGTCCTGGGCCTAGGACTCAGGGCCTGAGCACTGTCCCTGGCTTCTTTTTTTTTTTTGCTCAAGGCTAGCACTCTGCCACTTGAGCCACAGCGCCACTTCTGGCCATTTTCTGTATATGTGGTGCTGAGGAATCGAACCCAGGGCTTCATGTGTAGGAGGCAAGCACTCTTGCCACTAGGCCATATTCCCAGCCTCTTTTTGTTGTTGTTGTTTCAAGTTTTTTCATTTAATTTTATTGTCAAGGTGATGTGCAGAGGGGTTACAGTTACATACATAAGGTAGTGAATACATTTCTTGTCAAACTTGTTACCCCTTCCTCATTTTTTTCTCACCTTCCTTTACCCTCAAGCCCCCTGCCCTCAAGCTGTACAGTTAATTTGTGTCTTGTGAGTATTACTGTTGCATTGGTTCTCCATTCATCCTTTGTTTCACCATTGTGATGTTCCCTTTCCCTTCCCTAATTCAGATAAGCATATATATATATATATATATATGTATATATGTATACACACGCACATACACACACAACCCAAGGTACTGAAATCAAATACAGTGACAACAGGGAATACACCATAGGAAAGAAAAAAGAAATAATTTCACATAAGTGGTTTTCTTAACAGCCATCCATACTTCAGTATGCAGAAGTGATCCCTTCTATTTTATTGCACAGGTTATTAAAAAGACATCCAAGAGGTTGATATGAGATTAATAATTTGTATTGTTTCATCGAGTGATTTTTAAATAAAATAGACATTTTGTCTACCAGCAGGAAATATATTGGTGATGAAGAAAAACATGGGTAACAGGAACACAAACACTGCCTTCATCCATGCTGAGGCCCCAGCTTGGCATACCCCACCCCCAATTGCTTTGCCTCCTTTAAGTTCAAATCAGCACAGAGAGAAAAAGGCAATGATGTCTTAGTATTCTCATAAAACTAGATAGAAGCCTACCCCCTGAATCATAGAATCCTCTAAATTTTTAAGGCCACACTTGTAGGATTGCTTGTTCTAGTCCAACACTGAAAGGGATGAGAAGACA
This sequence comes from Perognathus longimembris pacificus, assembly GCF_023159225.1. Taxonomy (NCBI): domain Eukaryota; kingdom Metazoa; phylum Chordata; class Mammalia; order Rodentia; family Heteromyidae; genus Perognathus; species Perognathus longimembris. The sequence continues at coordinate 34,792,426 of NC_063188.1, forward strand.
CTTGGGGGAAGTGGAGATGAAAAATTCATCCTGCTTAGAAACATCTTGCCAGTAGAGGAGGTGATAAAGAATGAAGAGGAGAGAATTTCGTTTCCTTCTCACCTGTGCTGTTTCTCTTCCTATTTCTAATCTGCTTCGTTCCTGATCTGTCATAGCCATGTCAGCAGCCAACCTCTAAAATCATCCTTCATTCTGAGATCTTAGATGTTCTGTCTTACAAGGCAAAAATACTAAGAGTAGTGACCCAGACACCTGTCATGGCTGTTTGCCACTCCATACTCTAGCACTGTGGCTTTGCTAAACTAAATCTATTTGTCTTCTCAGACCAAATATCTATGTCAGCCACCACACCATTCATGGAAATGAGCATCTGCTGTGTACCCAGTCCTGTGCCAGCTTCTAATAGGATGGAGGAAGTATGACTTAGCCACAGCCCTTTCCTGGATCACATCAATAGAGGCTTGCTTCACATCTGCAGAGGTAATTAAAGAGAAGACTAGCACCCCTTCAAGGGAGAGTAGCTCTGATGAGAGGCCTGTGGTAGGAGGCAAATGTTAGTATGGCTTTGAGCCTCCCTGGAGGAAGAAGATTCAAGAAGGACATGAAGGGAGAGGTAGAATTCCTGTTTAGGGGAGAGAGAAGGCATTGTAGGCATGTACAAGGACTGGGTAATAACCAGCCTGCTGAGAGCTAGGAGGAAAACTATGTGGAGCTGGAGGTGAGGCCAGCAGTGTGGGGGACATTTGAGAGTGTCTGATTTATTACCACCAGTCCTGATGTGCCCCTGCAGGTGGTGAGTAGGATGGAAGCTATGCTGAGGGAGCTGAAGCTGGCCCAAGATGTAGCCAACACCAGAAGTGTAGGAATAAAAAGAACCAATGGCAATTCACCCACAGTATTTGATTTTATCCTCACTCCAGCCCTGTAAGATGGGTTCTATCCTGTTCATCTCCAGGAATTTGAGGATTGGAGAAATGGATTAACTTACCCAAGATTATTTGGATGATAAATTACTGGGGAGAGATTCTAACCTCGTTCCATTTCCACAGTCTATGCTCTGAATTACTGTAATCTATTCAGTGATGGAGGGGGAAAAGTAATAACTATAATAATGAAAACAGCAACTGGCTACTGAGCACTAAACATATGTCAGGCTTTGATTAAAATCTATGCACATTCAATCTTCATGACAGTCTGTGAGGTAGAGACAATTATGATTCCACTTATCCAAGTTGAACTCTAGAGTCCAGGTGTTTGCAGAACATAAGAGCCTGAAGCCCAATAGCAAGCCACTCTATAGCTACTTGATCCATGAAAAATCACATTCTGTGCCTCAGTTTTCTGCCATCTTTAAATAGGATCCATAATAAACCTCATAGGAAGTTTTTTTATATTTATATAATATACATTATATACACATATATAATATATGCTATATACATATATAATATACACGATATACATATACATATATGGAGCCAAATAAATGAAGCAATAAAGTGCCTGGCAAATAGCATGTACTCAGGAACTATTAGCTATTTGAATTGCCAGTCATTATTTTTGGTGGTATTGGGGTTTGACCTCAGGGCCTCATGCTTGCTAAGTAGGCACTGTATCACTTGAGCCACTCCATTAACCCCTTCTTATGTTGATTTTTTTCAAGACAGTTTTACTTTATTCCCAAGCCATCCTGGACTGAAATACTTGTATTTGTCCTTTACTTAGTCTCTAGAATGACAGGCATGTACTGCTATACCCAAACATTGGTTGAACTGGAGTCTACTGAACTTTTATGTCTGGGTTCTTATCATACCCTGATCCCCTGATCTTGATTATAGCGTTGTCACTGGGCGTGTATTTGTGTTATCATTTTTACTGTTAGTCAGGATATACCTCAGAAGAAGGTATCATTCGCTGCTTACCAGTATCTGATGCTGTTTTAACCTGGATCACCAGAACAATAAAATTAACAAGACTGCATTACTTAGGATTCAGTACCACTCCATCTTCCCAAAGTCTAATGCTAGGCTAGGAAAGGAGACTGTCACAGAAGAAGAGCTAGGGACGCTGGTTAGAGAAGCCAGGCCTAGACCTGAACTGACTGAATTCAGGAGAGAGGAATCCAGCTGGGATTGACCTTTGCAAGCCCCCTCCTTCCTGCCTTCCTCCTCCTTCGAGTTTTGTTTTTCTAGGCCTCTGCAGTCCAAATGAGGAGCAAATGGGGAGCTGCGAGAGGCTTTGCCAAGAAAGCCTGCACCACATGGGCTGCGGCCCTGACTCAAATGGCGGGCCAAGAGGCAGAGGGTGCAGGAGGAGAGCTGATCTAGCAACAAACTGTTCTCCAGAGGGGACTCCTTGTCCCACGAGCCCAAAGGGCTGGGTCTAAGACTTGGCACATTTGGGACATTTGGACTTGAGGACAGAGGCCCCAGGCACCATTTGCTATTTTTGCTTTGGGGACAGGCTTAGGCAGGGGAAAAGATCTTCTCCTTTCCTCCTCTCTCCAAATAGGCCCTCTCCACCTGGCACCATCACTAGGCCAATATAGGCTTTCTGTCCTCAACCCAGATCCTTGGCTCAAGAGGCAGAAGGTGGAGGAAATGAGAAAGATCTCCCTTTTGGGTGTGAGAAGAAAGCCTGTGGCTGCGACTTGCAGCCCAGCTTTCAGGGTCATGCTTCATCAATCAGCGCTTGCTGACCTGGGCTCCTCGTGTTCCCTAGGTAATTGACTTTCCTCCCTGTTCCCCCAGTGGAGAAGTGTGGGCAGTGATCAGAGCACAGAGACTCTCTGAACTGAAATCCTAGATTTATCTCTTGGAGCTATGTGACCTTGGGCAAATTCTCTAGTCTCATCTATAAAAACAAAGTTTTTAGTAGTATCTTTCTCATGAGATTGCTTGGGAGGCTTAAATGAATCCATGCAAAGCATTTAGAACAATGCTTGGCACATAAATGTTTAACAAATGTTCTCTACTCTTATTATCTGCCTCTGTGCCAGTTCTCCCTGCCAAGATTACATTTCCCCTTTTTTTCTGCCTCCTTAAACCCAGGTCAGGTCAATCTTTCCCTTGTTCATGAAGTCTTCCTGGCATTATCCATTCTCCTGATCCCTATTACTCCCCAGTGAAACAAGAACAACTGACAGCAAACAGCTATGATGTGACCAGTACTGATTCAATGAATCACAAATTTACATGTGTGCTCACTTCTTTAATGCTGTCAGATATTTTCACTGTGACCCACAGTACGAAAACTATTTTATGGGGCTCAGAGCATGGCTTGAGTTGGTAGAACACTTGTCTAGTATGTGCAAGGTCCTCAGTTTTAACTCTAGTGCCAGAAAACAGAAATGAAACCAACAACAGAAAAGAAATATTTTTTTCATGATGCTGGGCATAGTGGCACTGTAATCCTAGCACTCAGGAGGCTAAAATAGGAATTGTCTCGGCTACACAATGTGTTCAAGATCAGCCTTGACTAATAATGAGACTGTCTCAAAAATAAATAAAACAAAGCAAAAATATATTTTACAGCATGACCTGGTGGACAAATTTGTCTATATATGTGGATATGGTCATATGAGTAAATCAAAGAATTCACATAATAATATCTATCTTGCCACATGTGATCCCCTCTTCTGTTTGCAATTTGTTTGTGCTGAGTGCTAGTAGTAACCAACTAAATTAGTTTTAAACCCTGTCACAGGTTTTGACCTTGAGTCTTCCTTCCTCTGTGATAAACTTTATTCAGGGTGAGATTAAGATGTTGAGAGGCCCTAACCCTTGAAAAGATTACAGATGAATGGCCTATTCACAGTGTGTAGAGGGCTGAGGAGGCAGAAGCCTGGAGTGGCTGGCTGGTCTCAGATAGCAGAGGGCTCCCACACAGCAGTGTGGGGTTTTCCTTTAGACAATGAGGATCCTTGAACGTTTTTAAGCAGACAAAGACAATACTCAGATCTGTATTTTAGATCACTGGGCATGTGTAAGGAGAATAGACTTGCAAAATGAAGTCAAGGACAACCAGGAAGCTATTTCAGACACAGCTATTTCAGGAGAGATAGGGACAAGGCAGAGTAAGCTATCAATGAAACAACTAGGAGAATGGGGAGTATGGAGTTGGCAAAGTCAAACAGTAAACATGAAAATCAGCAGGGAGGCTGAATATGGTGGCACACACCTCTGTAATCCCAGCATTTGAAAGGCCGAGGCACATGTATTATGAGTCTCTGACTACCCTGGGCTGCATAGTGAGACACCTGTCTCAGAAAAAGAGTAAGGAGGGCTCAGAGGCTGAGGGTAACTGGGTCGATTTGATACTGGTTACTGAGTAGGTCCAAAAGAGATTTGTTAGGAAGAAAAAATATTCAGCTTTGGAATGAGCTTGAGATACCTATTGGGAAATTTTCAGGCTGAAAATGTAACTCTTCTTTTTTTCATTTATTTGATAAATATGTATGAGACTGACATAGAGAAACTAACATTGTATTTTGTGAGATGAGAATATTAAGAAAATAAAAGAATGTTCGCTATCACCTTCATTCTGAAAAAGATTGTTTTACTACCAAAAAAAGGACATTTTCTCAGAATGAAGGACAATTGTTTATAATGGAATACATTTATATTGTTAAACAATTATCCTAGCAGAATGTTTTATCTTTTTTCTTATTCTAAAGGTGATATACAGAGGGGCTACAGTTACATAAGTCAGGTACAGAGTGTATTTCTTTTTGGACAATGTCACCCCTTCCCTTGCTCTTTCCCAGTCCCTGTATCCTCATCTTTCTCCTTTTATTGCAACCAGAGAAGACATCAATATGCATTACTCTCATCTGAGGACTGGCCTTTGTTGACCACTGATGGGAATATGGACTGAAGAAGAGAAGTCAACAAAAGAGACAGACTGAGGCATGGTAGTTCTTGCCTGTGATCTCAGCACTCAGAAAATGTAGACATGAGGAATATGAGTTCAAAATTGGCCTGGGCTACAGAACAAAACCCTATCTCAAGCAAAAAGAGAGACTATGAGGTTCAATTCCACAGAGAAAGACTGAGAGGGGCAGGAGGAAAGAAAAAGGTAGAAAATGAGGAGACAAAGGAAGAAAACAAAGAGAGAGTGACCACGGAAGCAAAAAGAAGTTTCAGAAATGAGCACTTGGCCCACAATGTCTTTGTCACCCAGAGTTCAAAGAGGTCATGAAATTTGGCAAATAGGAGAGAGCATGAGTGACCTTTGTCAGTGCCCTTTTCATGGGAACGATGGAACTGGAGCTAATTTGCAGTTGGCTGAGGTGTCGATGGGAAGCTGGGGAAAGTGTCAGTGTGGAACTTAAACTGTACTTTCAATGAACCTGAGGATGATGGGGAAAAAAAGAGAACAAATGCAGCAGTTGTACTCACTGGACACTATGTGGAAAATTAACTTGTGCATGAGGATTGGAGGGAAAAACTGGGAGAGAGGGAAGGGGTGACATTGTCCAAAAAGAAATGTACTCTGTACCTGACTTATGTAACTGTAACGCCTCTGTACATCACCTTTATAATAACAATAATTTTTAAAGAGGTATGAATATTTAAGGAAATTATGAACAATAAAAAAAATAAAACAAAATAAAGAAAAGAGAGGGAGGGAGTAAAAGAGAACAAGATTAGGGGGCAAAGGAACAAGTTTAGCCATCACAGAGACAGGCACTCGATACTCAGAAAGAGCTGGTATGGAGAAGTGCAACTTTCCTGAAGAGAAGAAGCATGAAGTCTTAGAGGAAGGGCTCAGACAAGAAGGGTGGATGAGGCCAAAGCACAGTCTAGGTGAAGGGGTAACGAAAGGGGTACCTTGTCCCCTAAGAAGGGAGGGTTGGAGGGGAAGGAAGTTAGAGAGGCAGGCCAATTGGGGGTGGAGAGGGTGAGGGGACAGGGCACTGAGGTAATTCACGCTTGAAGGCCTGTGTTTTCTCAGGGAAGTAGGAGGAGAGGTTGTTCTGAGCAGGCTGAGGGGTGGGGCAGGAACATGGTAGCAAAGCTGAAGGAAATTTGGAAGGTGGCCCAGGGAAATATAGAGGCCCTGAGGACTTGACCAGGTAACTAACATGTTAGAGGTTGACTGAGGGGGCTCTGCCTGACAGAGTTTAATTGAGGGTGTCTTCCCACAGGTTTGTCTCCCCCTCTAGGCTGTGAACATTCTGAGACAAGGTCCACAGCTCCTTCTTTCCAGTCCATTCCCTCTCTAGGCAATGTGCATCAGTGTGTGACCCAGAAGGGACACACAGTCCCCTCAGAAAGTCTGGTAAAGCAATCACTGGCAAAACCTAGAAGCACAAAACGATTGGTAGGGAAAACAGAAGCAAGATCGTCATTGTTCTAATCTTCATTTTGGTTGATATACACTTTTTCTGCTACTCTGCTGGCCGCTTTATTCCTGTTCTGTGCTAAGTGCAAAAGAATGGCCTGGCTCCAATTTTTGCCCAGCAACAGGCCTTTAATCCTGCAGGCTGGGGACAGGCCAACAAGACAGCCCAAGGTCTTCATCTCCCACAGGTTGAAACAGCCTAAAAGCAAACAAGAACAGTTGTGTAAGGAAAACAACCAGCCATCGAGATAGGACCTAAGGTTTCCTGGGCTCTGAGAGAGCAGGCTAGGTGTGGGATGTAAGGGGACCCTTGAGACATTACTGTGGAGGGGAGTGAAGAGAGTGGCTGAAGGAACACAAGTTCAAGGTGGGAGGTGGCAAGATGCTGGCAAGACTCTCCTTGAACAGGAATCATTTCCCTCCTCTCTCTTGCTTATTGTCAGAGGCCATCCAGAGGTCAAAAGGACTCTATCATGTGATTCATGTGACAGTATGTCTTGAGCTTCTTTCTCCCTCACATACTATTATGTTCCATCCCAATGTTCTCTAGGGCTTCCCTCCTCAGCCCCCCCCCATTCCCCCCGCATTGTACCCTGTGAATGCTCAAAGTCTCATAGAAGCTGGGACTCCCTAGCACCCCTCACCTCCCCAGGAATACTCTTTTCAGGTTTGCACTTAAAAAAAATCTCAGAAACACATTGCTCTCCTGGATCCAAAGCAGCACATTCCACTGGACTCATTTCATCTCATATAATAAACCTCTGTTTATTGAGAGGAGGTGCAGTGCCAGGGCTGTGGGTTAGGTGGTGGCTGAGCTGTTAGAAAGTTTTCCTTTGATTGAGCCAAAATGCGTCTCTCTTGAGCTTTTCTCCTTGGGCCTCAGCCCTGCTCTTTGAAGTCACACAGAACAAGTGTAATCACCGTGTGGTCTAATCCTGGATATTTCAAAATGGCTGTTATTGCCCCAAGAGTTTCCTATCCTTCAGGGCTCTCCTCTATTCCTTCTTATTTTTAATGTGTCCTTACATTTTTTCTATTAGTTCTTTTCCCCTCTTTTAAAATTAGCATACTATTTGTTGTCCAAACAGATTTCATTGTAACATTTCTATACAAGTAAACCACGTATAGCAGTCAACTTCATTCCCTCTTTCTCTCTCCTATTCCCCTACCCCTACTTAAAAAATTCCACAGTTTGCATTGTTCTAGTGTCTAGTCTCTCCTATCTGAACTTGTTTTACTTTCTAGACAATCTTTTTTTAGTGTGTATTAATTGTACCAAGGAGTTTAACTATGGTGTTTCAGATGAGCATTTATTGTGTTTTATTCAGAAAAACCCTCTATATTGCTTTCTCTTATCCTGCCTGTCTTTACCTTTTGGAACCCATATACGACCAGTGCAGTTGTAGAATCATTTTTGAAATTTCAGAAAAATCATAAAGAAGGAAGTTAAGAATTCTCTTACCCTCAGAACCAACAATTGTGACATCTTTTCTCCTAAGTAGTCTTACTGATCTGCATACTGCATAATCCACACTTTTTCTTACCAAAATGAGATTGCCCTGCAAGCAGTATTTTAAAAGTTAATGTTTCTCACTCTTGAAAATATTATCTTATTACTCATTTTTCTACCAGGCCATTTTTATTATCAAATTATTTAATTGTTCAATGATTTATTTAACCAGCTATTTACACTTGGCATTTAGATTGTTTCCATTTTTATTTGCTGCAAAGAACACAGTGAGGCTGGAATACGAAGTGGGCTGGAGGTGGAGGGGATAGATGAGAAAGGAAATCAGAAACCACTGAATCAATTGATCATACTATTTTATCATCTGATTTTTTCCATTTTCTATGTTAATCATTATGCTTCCTAAAGCACAATTGTGAGTATCTGTTTAGAATTTGCCTACAATTATTATAACTGGTTTCCTATTAATGGAAGTTGAGGTTGTTTCTAATTTTTGATCATTACAAATCAAGCTGTGATGAATATCCAAGACACTAAATCTGTGCTAGGGCTGGACACTGAGGTCAGGGGGAATATTTTCGAGACCTCTAAAGCATATGGTGCTTGCCAGTAGTTGTAACTGGAAGCCTTTTGGCTAAGACCCAGAAGGCTGGCTAAGGGCAAGGACTGTGCTCAGCCTCTGGGCTTGCCCAGGGTCAGTACCCATTACCTAGCTCCCGCACAGATTGTTCAGGCTAGCAGGGCCCTTGAGGACCACTGGGCCAGTATCCTCATCTCACGTGAGAGAACCTAAGCCTGGGATGGTCTTTGGCAACTTAGTGCGGAGCAGAAATTTCCCTTCCCTCTGCTCCTGGGATCCTGAACTGGAAGCTGAGCTCTGAGATTTGGAATCTGCCCCCAGAGGCCCAGGGAGCTGCCTGCGGCTTGCTTTCCCTCACTGCATCATTACTGCTGAGGTCCAAGGGGGATTTCAAGCACTTGCCTGAAATGGGGTGTGGGAGGCATTGAAAGAAGACTTGTGATTTACTCCATAGGCAATTGGCCCAGCGCCACCCAGAACACTATTTTTTCCTGACCCTGATGATGACATGGTTAGTGGCAGTTACCCTTTATCAGGCCTACCTGGCAAATCTCTTTGGGATTTGAGCTGAAAGAGCGGGTGAGTCCCTCACTCTCCTTAGAGGGGGCAGCTGTCTCTTGTCACTGGGAACCAGCTTTGCAAAAGGCCTGCCAACCCAACCCCCTGTTTTCCCCAGCCCCCTCTACCCCACAACCCTACTTAGTTTGGGGCGCTAATGAACTCCCCTCCTTCCCCACTTGGGTCTTGCTGCTGCCTGGGGAATTCACACAAATGGTGTGAAATTTGCCCGTCTTTGTTTTTCTTTCTAACTTGGAGCTAAAACAAACCCCTTACCCCCCATTGCAACCCTGTTTATTCAACTGGGAGAGATTTCACACCCAGGAACCCAGCTCTCCTAACCTGAGCCCCCTCCCTAAATCTTTGTCCCCTCCCACACCCCTGCCTTACACTCTTGGAATAATTGATGAGTCCAGGCACAGCTTATAAAAGGGTCTCTGGAGAAAGACTGAAGGCATACGGAAGGTTTTGAGAAGTAGGAGAGCCCACAGCCCACCTGGCCTGGTTGTCCTAAAGATGGAGCCTGCTATCCCTGCTGCTGCTGCCGCTGCCGCCACTGCCCCTGGCTCGGCCCTGGCCCTTACCCTAAGCCCTGCCCTACCACAAGAAGCCTGTGACCTTTCACATCCCTCGCCCCTTCTCCCTTCTGAACAAGAAGCACCTGGGAATGAGAGGTAAGTAGAATGTGGTCTTTGACAACCTCAACTGAGGTTTAAGGGGGTTCCTGGGAGAAGGTGGATGCCCATGGCACCATTCTCTGTGACGGGATGAGTCAATGCCCTCACAACCTTCCTTCCACATCGCTGGCTGAATTATTTCATCTGACTTTTCACCTAAGGGATCCTTCTGGATGACAGGAGAAAGATTGGGGGGTAGGGGACAATGCCACAGGTGGAGGCCAAGCCGTCAGGCCCTGGTGAGTCAGTCCCTGAGGGCCCTGGGGAAGATTGCTATCAACACAGAATGCTGACTATGAGGCCTGCACCCCAGGGGACATCCAGGGGAAAGATCTTTGACTGGGTGCTGCTTTTTCCTGGCCACTCCATGACATTACTACTTGCTTTATTGCTTACCTTTGGAAGTTTAGTGGAGTAGCTATGGACCCGGGAATAGTTCTGCCCCCCCCTTTTCCAGTTCAGGAAGGCAATGGGATTCTGTACTCTGCTTCTTGGAGCACAACAGACAAGATATTTTCCACCCCCTCCTTTTTAATTCCTCCATGTATTTCCTATTCAACAAATGTTTTTGCAGCATCTCCTGGGGACCAGGCATTGTGCTAAGTGTTGAGGATTCAGATGTGATCAAACAGCTCAGGAAACAATAGGATCAGAGCAATGATAACATGGTTGAAGCAGAGAGCAGAGGGAGGGTCTATCCTGGCCTTGGCTCAGAGGACTTAGGAAAGTTATCTTAGAGCACATGGCCCAAGAGCCAAGCTTTCTGGAAGTCACTTCTGTGAGCTAAGGGAACCTATGTTTCAAATTGATCTCTCTTCTTTGTTCTAGAGGAACTTGTCTTTGGAGACCCTGGCTGTCTTCCACAAATGACCTCTCCAGGCAGGTGAGCACACTGGTGGGCTGGGTGTGTTTGAGACCTTGTGGCATGCTTTCAGAGGCACATACGGTCTCGCATGCATTCACTGGCCAGGTCCCTCCCCAGAGATCCTGTGAGCCCAGTCCCAAGCTGCAGATCTGGACAAGCATCCTCCCGGCTTTGCTAACATTTGCTTTTCCAGCAGCTCTGTGAAGAGGAGAGGGGCAACATTTCTAGGGCAAATGGAAAAATGACAAGACTGCCTTCAGAGTGGGGAAGGGATTTTTCACAAGCCTCACAATCAGTGTACGGCACAGCTAGTGGATGAATCCTCATTTCCCTGGCACTTTGTCCCCATGCACCCCACCTCCATGAAGCTTTGCTGCTTCAGTCAAGCTCTGTCTCCTGGACAGCTTGGAAGCTGGGGTAGGGACTGTAAAGCAAGCAGAATCCAAGACTCTGTTCACTTATTTTTCAGTCAGATCCAGAACAGACCCCCTTGTAACAGAGCAGGGCTGGGAGGTGGTGGGAGCCCAGGGATGTCTAAGGTCTCTTCTAGGCCTTTCTGTGTGTGTCTCACCTCTGATGTGCAGGCCAGTATCTCTCTGGCCTTGGACTTTGAGCTACATGCTGGCTTTTGCTTTGGACAGGCTGCTCATGGGACAACAGCTGATGAGGCCACCAAGGCTAATGCTGAGTTCCATCACCCTGTCAGGTAAGTACCTGGCCCCAACTCACAACTTGACATAATCCCATTAGGTCTTTAAGACCTCACAACAACCTCACAAAGCAGGAGGAAAGAGGCACTGCTCTGATCCCTGTTTCATAGTTGAGGAAACTGCTACCTAGAGATGTTGAGGGATGTCCCTGGCCAAAGTTACATTTTCTGAATAAATTGTCAGGGAGTCTTTATGTACCCACCTGTGAAGAAATCCTTAACAGGAAGAGATGGAGAGCACAAGACCAGAGCCTTTTTGCCTAGAGTCTCCGGGGATGCAGGTGTGGGCTTATGGAAAAATGGATAGATACTGGCATTGACTCACACCATAGCTGTAGGCCCACTACAGGTGAACTTCCTTCCTGGAGGCCATTTTGCAGCAATTAAGAAGGCTCTGTTAGGGACTAGGAATATGGCCTAGTGGTAAAGTGCTTGCCTAGCATACATGAAGCTCTGGATTCGATTTCTCAGCTCCACATATATAGAAAATGGTTAGAAGTGGCGCTGTGGCTCAAGTGACAGAGTCCTAGCCTTGAGCAAAAAGAAGCCAGGGACAGTGCTCAGGCCTTGAGTTCAAGGCCCAGGATGGCAAAGAAAAAAATCAGAAGTTGTCTTTCTTCCTTTGCCTCTATCTCTATTACTACAGCTAAGAGAAAAGGGTGGGAGACTATCTTCTTCCTGGGCCAAGTAGCCCTTGTACATATGACAACTGTCTATGCTATTTCTTTGTGTCTCTGTCCACAGGCTCTTCTGGCCTAAATCTCGCTCTTTCGATTACCTGTACAGTGCTGGGGAGATTTTACTACATAACTTCCCTGCCCAGGCCACCATCAACCTATATGAGGACTCTAACAGTGAAGAAGAGGAGGAAGAAGATGATGAGGAGGAAGATGACGAGGAGGAGAGAGAGGAGGCCAATGAAAAGAGGCGAGAAGGGTGTGTGAGATTACTAGAGTCTACACCACACCAGGTCACAGCTCACCCACCTTCCCCTCCTCTGACTAGTCCAAACTGAAGCAGTCCCAGTCAGACTAGGGTTCAGTATGCCTGACACACTACTAAGGGCACTGATTAGCCAAGAGTCTCCAGGCACAGATTTCTGGACTGGAAACTTTGTCCTCCAGTTACTCAGCTCACCTTGGCTTCCATGAGTGGCCTGTGAGGCCTGGCCTTGGACATCTCATTGTCTGAGTTGCTTTGGTATCTACACTGGGAGAGTCCTAGGAGATCTAGGGGAAGGAAAATCTGCTTTCTGACAAACACAGCAGGACCCTGTAGAGGGGGAGCCACTCACTCATCAGGGCCCTTTGACCCCTCAGCCATCTTAAGTGGCCATACACTCCATTCTCTCCAAGCCCAATGACAGCTTCACATCACGGACCCCAGCACCAGATCGAATCAAAGCTGGGGTACTTTTCTGATGGCTCTGGCAGGAGGGGAAGTGGGCACCAGAGAATCAACTTGCTTTGGGGACCCCCTCCAACTTTACTTGCTATTATCCATTCAAGTCTGTGTTGGCATGAGATGAATCAAAAGAAAAATAAACTGGGTGATATTTGTCTTTTTCTTGGAACTGTGCTGATTTCTTAACTGAACTCTGCCCATGTTGTGAAGCCATGAGCAGGAAGGGGTGATCAGAGACCAGCTCAAGGTCAGTGAACAGAATTTTCTCCACTGAGAGTGTAGAACTGGGGGACCCAGCATGGGGCTGTGCCTAATGTGTCAACTTGAGAAATCAGGCTTATTTAAACGTCAAGGACAACTTAGGAAAGAAAACAAAAACATGCCCCCAAAGAATCACTTGAATGTTCAAATGAAGGGATGCAGATTTGAGGGGTATCATTGCATTTGAGCCTGGAGATTGGTATGAGGCCACGTGTTTGGGAGCCATTACTGAACCTGTTCAGTTTTACTTCCTTGGCTCCTCCTGTCTGTACCATCATCACTCAGGCCTCTGTGTTTACCCCTGCCCTGATTCCTTTTCAACTCATTGTCTTGCTTACAGCAAGGTCTTTTGCAATTTGGCTTGCATACTGGACACTAGATCAGACCAGGTCATACCTTTGCTTCACTAAGAACTGGGTTTATGGCCTGTCTCCCCACCCCCTTTAGTCACAAGATCCCCTTGCAAATCAGTGGCTTTTCTACCCAGAAAAATCCACATGTGTATCCAACTTCCAATGCTGTATAGTCACAAGTAAAGCCCTTAATGTGATATTTGAATGTTCTAATTTGTTGAGATTCATTTCTCAACAATGGAAATTTCCCCTGCCTAATCTGGGATGTGGCATGCTTTCTAATATGTCCACAATGAGAAACCTCTGGCCTAAAATGCCTTTCCACCTTGGAATGCCTTGTCAGCTCCTATTCACGCAACAGAGAAGCTCACACAGCCCTCCTGGGGCAAACTTCTCTACATTCCCAAGTCCAGATTCGATGTCCTCCCTCCGTATCCAGGGCTGCCCTGTCTCCCTTCTGATGGCACTGTTTTATATTCCCATATATCTTCATACCACAGCATTCATCCAGGCACAAAGGAGGTACTTAGGAAAATACTGAAGGAAAAAAAATGCTCAGGTCCTCTTACAAAGTATAGTCATGACCTTTCTCTGTGTCTTTGCCTAGATTCGAAGGATACTGGACATTGTCATCTTATTGAGTGCAACAATGACTATTTTTTTCTTCTTTCCCTTTTCTCTCAAGTTGAGATAAACAGCTTTAGTTCTGAGATCCACCCCCCCCCCCAAATCAGACCCAGCCTTTAGCAGGCCACCAAACTCTCACACTAGTGCCATCTATTGGTCAAAAATTAACAGTGTTTTTAAAAACTAAGGTCGCCAGGCTGTGAGTTGATCTTTGACCACTTTAATTCCTTTAATCCCTCTGTTTCTGCTTGTAAGTAGAGTGGAATCTCCCCTGGGCTAACTGCAGGACTTTGGGCAAGACTCTGGTCCACCCAGAGCTCCAGACCAGTCTCCTTATCTTTAAACTGATAGCTCCTCTCATATTTTTGTGAAACTCTGTATGAGTGTATTTGTGTGAAAATGTAAAAATTTATACTCTTTGTATTTATGTATATAATCTTCATATATGTATAATTATATGTAAATCATTATATAATCATATATGTATATATATTATGTGATATTTACCTCAGGCCCTAGCAAGTAATAAAAACACTCAATTCATGGTAGTAGTCACAGTAATAGCAGTAATAGTTGATATTATTCATTTCATAAAAGTAATGAGCTTATAGGCTAAAATGACTTTTGTATGACTCACATGTCAAGTTTTTTAATCTGACCTCTCTGGCACCATTTGATAATCAATGACTTAAAGTATGTTTGTAAGGTGTGTGTATGTGTGCCAATACTGGGGCTTGAACTTGGGGCCTGAGCAATGGCCCTTAGCTTTTTCCGCTCATAGCTGGAGTTCTGCCACTTGAACCACAACTGCACTTCCAGATTTTTGATGGTTAATTAGAGATAAAACTCTCACACACTTTCCTGCAGGGATGGCCTCAAAGCTTGATTCTTAGATCTCAGTCTCTTGAGTAGCTAAGCTTACAGATGTGAGCCACCAGCACTGTGCCTGTTTGCGATATTTTAGGGGGTGGTGGTACTGGTTCTGGGTCTTGAACTCAGGGCCTGTGTGCTGTCCCTGAGGTTTTGTGCCCAAGGTTATTGATCTACAACTTGGGCCACAGCTCCATTTTTGGGTTTTTTTGGTGGCTAATTGGATATCAGAGTCTCATAGACTTTCCTGCTAGGGGTGAGAGTCATTTTGAGCTTGAGCCTCTGATCTCAGCTTCCTGAGTAGCTAGAATTACAGGTGTGAGCTACCAGTGCCCAGCAGCATATTTTCAATTTTAATCTGCATGTAAAAGGAAAGGGGAAAAAAGTAAAATTAAAGCCACATTAGAGGCCTCATGTGGCTTCCCTTAAAGTAGCAGTCCATAGATGGGGCTTGTAGGACAAAGATTTTTGAACTTATTTTTTTTGTCTTTTATGCTGTAGCAGGATAATCCTTTTTTGGAATGAATATAGAAGTCCAATATATGAATCAGATAAAAATGAAGCTGTTTTGGGGAAGTTAAAAAGGGGGACCCAGGATCCCTCCCAAATCATCTTTTCCCCTATACATTGACACTCGCCACCCCCTTTAGTGTGTGATGCTTGCAGGGATTCCCAGACTGTGGGAAAGACAGTTTGGAAACCACTATCCCAAGAGTTAAACCAAGAATTAGTTGAACTTGCAGGGGGATTAATTAATATCTAACATGTCCAGTGTTCCGTTAAAATTCTTGTTTTGGTCTTAAGCTCGCAGAATTTCATAGCTCAAAAATTGTTTGAGTCCATAGGTTATAGGGATTTTAAATCCTAGGAATCCGAATATCCTTGGTTTTAAAGTATTATATAGCATATAATTACAAATCCCTAAATCCTTAGGGGTTTAAAGACCTTAAAACCTTGGAGCAGTAAATTATTTTTTTTCTTTCAGCTGAGCCGTAATTCTTAAATCAGAATGAGCTCTTCTCATTCTCCTGCCCTCACCTTTACTGCGCATGTGCTGTTATTTACTACAGAGACATTTTTGTCTTACCTTCCCCCCAGTTCCCCTCTCCTGAAATGGCTTCTACTCCTCTCCCATCCCCTGGCTTTGATGGTTGCTAAGTGATTAGAATGATTCTCACTAGGCAGAATCCAGTGTAAATTACCTTGTAGCAACTTCTATTCTAGTATACAAATTCAATGCACACCCCTGAATCCTTCTTTCAGTTCCACTCCGCAGTCCCAGTCTGGTGCCCCCCAATATTTCCTTACCGATCACTGAATGCCTCCCCCATCTTACCCACAGCAACAGAGGAAGGACACATTGGAGCTGAGCCTTGGAGTATGAGAAAGGGAGAATCTTCCCAGAAAGTGGAAAGAGGGTGAATTCCTTTCATGAGCCATCTATTTCCTGAGTACCTACTAGCTAGCAGACACTAATACTGTATAGATTAAAAGTGGGGGCCTTGGAAGCAGACATACCTGGGTTCAAATTCCATACTTACCATGTGCTGCCTTTATTCACTGGTCTTTTCCCCTGGAGGGGGGTGAAGGTCAGCTCTCTGCTCTTTTGATTTCTTTTTAATTTGTAAAAACAATCTATCTTCAAACAGGAGGTTGGTTTAACATAGCCATTTATGTCTACAATGCATCTTGATCAGAGTTACCCTCTTCTCACAATACTGGGGTTTGAACTCAGGACTTTGCACTTGCTTGGCAGGCATTTTACTTCTTGAGCTAGACTTCTAGCCCTTATTTGCCTTTTGTTTTTGTTTTTTTGTTTTTGTTTTTTTCAGGGCAAGCCTGGCCCTGGATCCTCCTACTTGTGGTTCTTTGTGTTGCTGGAGAGGACAGGCATGTGCCACTGTATCCAGAATTAGTTGACATGGAGTCTCATGAACACTTTACCATGGGCTGGCCTCCAACCATGATCTTCCAATCTCCACCTCCTGAGTAGCTAGGATTACAGGATACAGCCACTGTGCCAGATCTGTTCTTAATATTCGCAGTACAAAGTCTGTTCTCTCTTCAACTCACATATACTCAGTGAGATGGTTACTGATTCTCCTCTGCTTCTGGGCACAGAAAATCCCCTGTCCCTGTGTTAGTGGGTACTACCAACCCTTACTTTCTCATCGCATCCCCATAACTGTACCTGTGTGCTCATTGAGTGGGTAGGAGGCCAATCTTCCTCCCAAACAACTTGCTGTGGACTGAGATCACTGTTTTGACCTGGCAGGAACCTGGCCTTTATTTCTGTGTTTTTGGTGTACTCACAGCTGGCAAGACTTACAGCAACCAAATCCAGCTCACAGTGCTGGGGGCTGGGCTTGTAGCTCAGTAATAGAGCACTTGTTTGATAGGCACAGGGCCTTGACTTCTATCCTCAGCAATGCAAAAGAAAAAGAAAGAGGGAAAAAAAGAAAAGCAAGGAATGAGTGTTCAGGAAGTGATAGTTACAGCACTCATTCTGCCAGGCACTTGCTACTGGAATGCACTATCTCACTGTAATTGTGGCAATCCCAAGAGATAGGCACCATTATGATCCCCACTTAAGAATGAAGAAGCTAAGCAAGTTTTTGTACTTGAGTTTATACTTTGTACTAGGTCCCTGAAAACAGGAAATGAGACCAGCCTGTTACAACAGAGTACTGGGGAGCTACTAGATAAGCGTGGAGACCCAGTTGGGAGTATGTGAGTAGGAGTTGCTCATGCCACTGCCAGGGAATAGGCAACAAGGTGACTCGGACGGTAACTTTAGCCGAGAGTTGTTAAATTCCTACTAGGGAGCACAGCTAGGAAATTTCTAGGGACTAACTTCTTTAGTACAATAATTATGAGAGTCAGGTCCACTTAAGGAAACTGAGGCTTAGAGTGGTTGATTTTAAAAATGTATCCTAAATCACCCAGTTGGCAACTTAAGGCACTTTTTAGGTGCCAGGTTCTTCATCATGTATTACCTCATTTAATCCTCACCGCAACCCTAAATGTAAGTAGGGTTATGATTCTGGTTTTGTTGATGAGGAAACTGGGGTTTAGAGAAATTAAAGAATCTGCTCAAGGTGACACAGACAGTGAATGGCTGAGACAAGATCAGAGATGATAGCCCTTGCCTGTGGTTATGCTGGTGTTAAGTGGCAGAAATAGGACTCAGGCCATCTGATTCTGGAGCCTTGATTCTGTGCCTTTAGGATGTGGGAGCAAGAGGACTTGGCGAAGATTAGGTCTGTGGGAGGGTGAAGGAGAACAGGTTTAAGTTGTGCCTGTAGGGAAGTGAGTCAGAGGATATGAAGAACTCTGGGACATGGGCCAGGAAAAGCTGAAGGCCATTGAAAGGTGTCTCAAGAGAGGAGCATTGGGATGCCTTCAGCTAGCAGTGGCAGGCTGTCGGAGATCCTGGGCCTTGGGCATGGGGCCACCAGAGGCAATGGCAATGAGGGTAATCTAGTCCCACTTCTCAGTGTTTGCGGCTTCATTGTGGTCTGGGTCTTAGCTGCTGTTCCATGCTGGAAAGTCAGGTGCCTCTCTCCCCACACCTTATCCAGAGTAAGTCACCAAAGCTCAGCAGGAAGGGCAAGGTTTTCCCCATGCTCACAGACAGGAAACAGGCTCAGAAAAGTGGAGTTAACTGATAACTGTTGCACTGTAGGGCAACTGGGACAGTGTAACTACAGAGTCCTGGGTCTTAACTACTTACGGCTCTGCTTTGCCTTCTCATTCCCCTAGAGAAAGTGTGAGAGCCCTGAAAGCCAGCCTCCTACAGCCTACAGGAAAAACATCTGTAAACTCACACAAAGGCATCTCTGTTTCCATCACTGGTTATACCTGATGCCTGAAGCCAAGTATGAATTAAGAGGCTGTAGGAGAGCCCAAGAACCAGCTGGAAGTAGGCTCTGGGTCCTTCCAGAATTCTTACGCCCCAAGGAGACTATAGCTGGCTCCAAGTCTTCAGTTGCAAACCAGTGTCCCCCAACAGCAAAAGCCGCATCTCCCTCTAGTGGCTGAGGTATAGACTGCAGCACTAGGTATGGAATCAGAATTATTCTAGTTTTTAGAAGGACAGTTAGAAGGACAGGCTTTAGAATCGAGCTGAATGTGTGTTCAAATATTGATTCCCTACTAAGTGTTCCCTAAAAAGAAGTCTTTTTTACAGTGCTTGATAGCATCCAGACCCATTTGCATACTACGCAAGTTCTCTAAGCTACATGCACAGTCCCCAGCACAAAAGTTAGTCTTATGGCTCAGTTTCTTTACTTATAAGACAGAAATTATCATGAAACTCATTCCATAGTGTTATTGTAGAATTGAATTAGATAATACATGTAAAATGTTTTGAGTACTTGGAACATTATTGAATGAAAACTACATACATATACAAATATATCACATATACATGTATTTATATATACACTACATATATGTATACACAGTATGCTCATCTTTGTCCTTCAATTTTCTGTAAATGCTAGTAAGCTTGGCCAACACAGGTGCTGGGGTCTCTCTGTGTTTTGGAGTAACTCTACATGCATTGATTGGTTTCCTTGATTCTCTTCCTGCTCACTGAGGAATTTGAATATAATGCCTTGAGCGTGTGCTCGAGGTTGCAATGTAAGTCAGTAAAGGATTCCAATCTAGAGCCCACAACCTTTAGGTTGAGCCCAACTGTTCCCACCAACATTTGCAATCACACAAGGCCTTGAGCCCTGACTAAACAGGAAGTATCTGTAACCCAGAGCATGCTTGCATTCAAAGGTCATGTCATTGCACTGACAACCGACTTCTTGCCTCTTCAGAGGCCAAAGTTGCATTGCAGGTAACTTTCGGATTTGGATTCTTCACTTGAAAGAAATAGCAGCATCGTGCTAGAAAAGGTGACCCCAAAATAGCCATGACTCCAAAACCTGCCAAGCATACAATTGAAGGTTAGATGAGAGGTTGGTGGCCAGAGGAACATTATCTTTTGTACCAAGCTGTGTGCAGGGTTCAAAAAGTAGCTGTTCTAATAGCCAGCTTGCTTTAGCCACTCAGCACATGTTGGCCTTCACCATCAGGGTCTCAGAAGGGCAACTCTGTCTCCTGTCAGCACAGAGACTGGGAAGTGTTGATGGGTGTCAGCAGCGCAGGCCCGGATGGCAACATCTGTTTGCAGGCACTGAAGAAGCAGGGTGATAATAAATAACTCAGGGCTCTCAGTGTCACTTGACATGACTCTGAGAGCAGAGAATGTGGGCTTGTCTGTCAGTAACAGAGGCCGTCTTCTCTTATTTCTAGCACTTCTGAGAGACCCAATCATGGTGCTTGCAGACCCCCTCCTTGTCCCCCATTCGACCTCTAAGCCCTGGCAACTTTGGTTCTGCTCCACAGGAGAATCTTGTTACTTCCTCCCAGAGTACTGAATCTGTCGGTGACACGGAATTTCTCTTTCTGCTATCACTTGTTCTTTATTTTCTCATCACCATGGCAATCCAAGAGAAGAAGCCAACACAGAGATCAGGCTTTCTCCTCTGTCTATGTGGGATAGCAAGTGTACTCTGTGTCTTATATTAGGGACGTGGAACCTTTTAAACCTTTTCAGCCTTGGTCTGTGGTGGAAGGCAAATATTTTCACTTGTAACTCCCGGTACTTTATATACCTTCTCAAGTTTTTCCCATGGGAGTTACTAATCAGCCTGATCGAAATATATCAGTGGGCCACCAGTGAGCAGAGTCCTCATGGTGAAAAATGATACTCATCTATGATACTATAGTCCACCCACTTACTGGTGGGTTATTAGGTCAAGTTAAATTTGTTTGGAAGACTATAGTTTTTTTTGTTTCTGTTTTGGCTATCCTGGGGTTTGAATTCAGGGCCTTGAGCTTCTAGGCAAACACCCTACCATCTTATCCATATTCTCATTTTCCTTTGCATTTGTTCTTCATATAAAGTCTTATACTTTTCCCAGGCTATCATCAAACCACAATCTATTCTTGCTTCTTCTACAGCTGGGATTACAGGTGTGTGCTGCAACATCCAACAGAATGGTGTTAAGCTGGGGCTTGAACTCAGGGCTGGAGGGCTGTCCCTTAGCTTTTTCACTCAAGGATAATGCTCTACCACTTGAGTTACTGTTGGGGATTCATCTTGGCCTTAAGGGGGGAAGGGCGAGGAGAGCGCTTCCGAGATGCCTCCTTTCCCCAAGCCCTGGGGCAGTGTGGAAGTGAGCCACACCTATCTCCTTCTGGGTCCGGAACCAGAAGGGGTAGCTTTGAGACCATCCCCCACCTTGCGCCAGCGAGCACACAGGGTGGTACTATAGGAAGTGATGTAAGCCCATGAGGAAGGTCCTTGGGAGCTGCTCTTGGATGGACAAGCTCGCCAGCCTATCGCCAGCTCATGCTCAATCCTTGTCATCACTACTATATTACTGTGAGTCCCTCCCGATTAAATTGGATTGCTCTCCGAAGTGTCTCCGAGATCCGTCTGCGCCTGGCTTCCTTGGTGGGTAAGGAGGGAGGAAAAGGGGATCTTGTTCGGCCACGTGCACCTTAGGCTAGCCCGTGTCCCTAGCTCCACCTTGGCCACCTGCTGGTCGGGTGCCCAGGGGAGAGGGTGAAAAGGGGAGCACTGATAAGGGAGTAAGCTTAGCATCCCCGCACCAGGGGAGGTAAATCTAGCCCGGCAATTGGTGCCCAACATGGGGCTCAAGCCCGAGGGAGGGAGTCCGGCAGCTACCAGCAAGCCCTAAGGGAATTGGAGTAGAGTCTCCGGGACACATGGTTCTCCCATCAGGTCAGCAAAGATGATGGGACAGGTTCAGAGTAGGTGGAATAATTCGCCTCTTAAAATCCTGAGGTTCACCCTCCAAAACGCGGGGATGAGTATTTTGGAACCCTGTGCTATACGAATTTGTGAGGAGTTGACCCATAGGGTCCTGTGGTTCGCTGGGGCCAACCCACTCTCGTGGGAAACTTGGGATCGATTAGGGTGAGAGTTGGAAGGCAAGGAAGCAGAGTTGGGAGAGGAACTCCCCCTTGTGACCTTCCAAGCTATCAAGATCCTTAAGGCCTGCTTTTCCTCCGACCCAGGGGAGAGTCCCTGGACTCAGGAGAGGGCAGCAGGGGGGAATTTTGATTTGGAGAGGGCAATGCCCTGCTCCGAGGGGCCCAGGGACGAGCAGGAGCCTGATCTCCAGGACCCTGGACTAGCTGCCATGGCCCTGAGGCATGTGGTGGGAGAACAATGTGCTCAGGAGCCCCTGTCGGCTCGCTACCCCTCCCCCACCGGAGGCCCAGCTCCGCTCCATACATATGCAGATTTAAGGAGACCGGCTGAGAGGCAGCAGCAGCCCAGTGGCTACATGCATTCACCTAGCTCAGACGACTCAGCAAATCTCAACCTGGTAGCCATCTCAGCCTCATGGTGGCCCCAGGGGATACAAGATTTCAGAGAATTCAGGAGAATAGTCGTTGAGGGAGGGGGACCGAACACCCGCTGGGGGGAGAGCCTACTCGAGGGCGTGGCCCACCGGTTTTCTACCGCTCAGGAGTGGAGAAGCCTGGCCTGGTCCCTGCTTGATAGAACAATGTATGAAGAGTGGTGTTCCCTTTTCAGATATGAGTGCTATGCTCAGGCAGAGAGAAATCAGGCCACTGATCCGCCAATCCCCATAACCTTTGGCATGCTGTTTGGATCCACTTGCCCCCAACGGGCTGCCTTCCCTGCCCCCTACCGGGAGCAGATACAGGCTGTGGGACTGGCCGCATGGTGTGGCTTGGGAGAGGGGTCCCTAGAGACCCAGGCAGTAAAAGCTACCCAAGGGACCAATGAGAGTCTTGCTGCCTTCGTTGGCCGAGTGAGGGACAATCTCCAGCGACAGTTTCCTGGGTCCCAGGTAAATCAATTTCTAAGGACCCTGGTGTGGGAAGGGATGACATCAGCATGCAGATTGGCTTGTGCAGGAGTAAGGAGAGATCTGTGGACAGCTGGATTTACGCTTGTCGGGGCATCAGCGCACGAGCCCGCCAGGCGCAGCCTCTGACCACTCTGCTTACTGTGGAGTCTGCCCCTGCCCCCACCGGTGAGGTAAGCAGGGAGCGCTGTTACCAATGTGGTGGCCGGGGCCACTTCAAGAGGGAGTGTCCTTCTGGTCTTGTAAGATCTGGTGCCTCCAGAGGACAGCCCTCTGGCTGGGCCAAGGAGCTACCCACAAAACCTTGCCCCCGCTGCAAAAAGGGATTTCATTGGCGAAAGGATTGTAAGTCCAGATTTGATGCTAAGGGAAGGCCTTTAAACGATTAATGGGGCGCCCTCCAGTCCTATCACCCGAAGGAGGTGATCAATCCCCGGACAGGCCCAATAAACAGCCTGAGGCCAAGGCCCTCTGGGCAGTCCCAATAGTCCCAGAAATGAGGCCAAAGACAGAAATTATTATAGCTTGAAAGAAGTTCCGAGTCTTAATTGATACCGGAGCAGACCAGACTATATTAAAGAAGGAACTAGTGCCTCCATGGTGGGACCTAATCCCCGGCCCCCAGACATCGGGGGTGGGAGGCATAGATGAGAGTGAAACAACCAGGGACTGGCTTCCCTGGGATGACATGAATGATGGCAAGGGGGTAGTACGCTCCTTAATAATGACAGGATTATCAGATAACCTGCTAGGACGGGATATCTTGGGGAAAGTTGAGGCCTCGATCATCACAGGCCAGGGCCTGTCAGGCCTGACAGGCCTATCAGAGACTGCCTTCTTCTGAGGCCTCAGGGCAGGAGGCTCCTGTTTCTTCTACAGGGCCTCACCCCCAATTCTAAGGGCCACTGTTCCTACTGTCCCTGACATTCGATGGCTTCTGGGTCCCCCGGTGTGGGTGGAACAGTGGCCTATTCCCTCAAACAAATTAGAAAAGTTAAAGGAAATAATATCAGAACAACTGTCCCTTGGGCATATTAGACCTTTGCTGAGCCCTTGGAACAGCCCTGTATTTGTTGTACAAAAGGCCTCAGGTAAATGGAGGATGGTACAGGACCTAAGAAAGATTTATGAGCGGATAATCCCCGCTGGCACTCCTCTACGGGGGCTGCCATGGATCCCCTCCATTCCTCGGGATCTTAATTTCATTATAATTGACATCAAGGACTGTTTCTTTTCCATTCCCCTTGACCCCCAGGACTGTAAAAAGTTTGCTTTCTCCGTGCCCTCGGTTAACTACCAGGGGCCAGACCAGAGGTATGAGTGGGTAGTCTTACCTCAGGGCATGGTTAATAATCCTGCCTTCTGCCAACATTATGTGTCACAAGTTCTTTAACCTCTTAGGAGCCAGTCAGATATTATTTTATATGTCTACATGGATGACATCATTATTGGAGCAGCAGATATCCAAGTGCTAGAAGCTGCCTATAGCAAGCTACAAACACTCCTACAAAGAGGAGGACTGCTTATAGCCAGTGACAAGGTTCAGAAAGTATACCCCTTTAAGATCTTGGGGACAGAACTTAAACTAGACTCTGTGTGCCCCCTTAAGCCCCAGTTATCCTTCCAGTCATCTTATACTCTGGTGGAGATGCAAAGACTGTTGGGTGAGATTAACTGGTTAAGATCTTGGCTTCACCTGCCTACAGAGGAGCTGCTTCCGCTCCATGACTCTTTAAAGGGCAAAGCGTCCACTGATGTTATTACAATAACTCCATCACTTCAAACAGCCTTCCAGAAAATCCAAATGGCCCTAAATATGGCACAGCTGGCACGCTACAAGCCTGAGTGCCCACTTTGCCTTTGGATCCTCCCCGGGTCTGAACTTTCCTTAGCTGCTATTACACAGTCAGGCGAGCCCCTTCAATGGGTGCATGCATCAGTGGGAGGAGCTCCCAGAGTTTATTCCCAGCTAGACCAGCTAGCTGACTTGGTAATTAAGGGCAGGGATAATTCCCTGAGGCATTATGGGAAAGATCTCGATGTGCTAACCATTCCCTACCGGCTGTCAGATTTTGAATGGGTCAGAAGGAATAATGCATGGGTGTCCAGTGCCTTGGAGGGTTTTATGGGAAAGGTAGATTGACATTATGGCACCTTGAGGTGGGTGACCTCATTTTCCAGGCTACAATGGACCCCTCCTGTACTTTTCTCTACCAGGCCTCTTGTCAAGGCTGCCAATGTTTTACAGATGGGGGAAGAGCGGGGTCTGCTGTGGTGGTACGCTCTGCCTCCCCTCCTGCCAATGGGAAAGGAAACACCCATTACTTTGAGGCAGTTACTGGATCTGCACTGTATGCAGTCGCCCTGGCACTGACCCATGTCAAACAGCCGATGAACCTGTTTTCTGACAGTTTGTATGTGGTTAATTTGCTACCCAACCTGGTATTCTCATACATTAAATTAGATGAAAACCCAATCACCCCTCTGATGATCCAAGTCAGGTCTCTGTTAAAAGAGCAGGCTGAGCCTATATTTTTAGAGCACCTTCATGGACACCAAAGATTACCTGGGGACCTGGCACAAGGTAATCATATGGCCGACCAGCTGGGACTATTGTAGCTATGGTTATTGTACAGCCTCAAAACCTTCAAATGGCCCAAGGACTCCATGAGCGTACTCACTTAAATTGGAGAGGGTTGCATCAGAGATTTCCTTCAATTCCTATAAAAGACTTAAAAAAGATTATTAGGACTTGCAAGTCATGTAGTCCCTTTCTGCAAATCCCTCCTCTGCAATCACCTGGGGTTAACCCCAGAGGCCTAAAGCCTAATGTTATTTGGCAAAGGGATGTAACCCACTAAGCTCCTTTTGGAAGGCTAAAATACATATTTATGTCCATAGATACCCATTCTCATGCCCGCTGGGCCACGGCCCATTCAGGGGAAAGAGCACGGCATGCTGAGAGCCACTTTCTACAATGTTTTGCTATCCTAGGGCTCCCATTACAGGTAAAGACAGATAATGGACCTTGTTTCATCAGCAAGCCTTTACAGGCCTTTTTCCAAAAGTGGAATATTAAACATACCACTGGAATACCATACAACCCAAAGGGTCAGGCCATAATTGAGAGGCATAATAAGACCCTGAAGGATCAATTATTAAAACAAAAAGGGGGGGAAGCCCCTATGACCAGCTAAGGACAGCAATGTTTACACTGAATATTTTAAACTTCTCTCTCTCTTTTTTTTTTTTTTTTGGCCAGTCCTGGGCCTTGGACTCAAGGCCTGAGCACTGTCCCTGGCTTCTTTTTGCTCAAGGCTAGCACTCTGCCACTTGAGCCACAGCGCCACTTCTGGCTGTTTTCTGTATATGTGGTGCTGGGGAATTGAACCCAGGGCCTCATGAAGCTCTCTTGCCACTAGGCCATATCCCCAGCCCCTATTTTAAACTTCTCTAAGGACCAACCTCTGTCGGCTTTCCAGAGACATTGGTCAAGCCAAACACCCTACTTAAAGGTGGGCCTGAGCACTGTCCCTGGCTTCTTTTTGCTCAAGGCTAGCACTCTGCCACTTGAGCCACAGTGCCACTTTTGGCTGTTTTCTGTATATGTGGTGCTGGGGAATTGAACCCAGGGCCTCATGAAGCTCTCTTGCCACTAGGCCATATCCCCAGCCCCTATTTTAAACTTCTCTAAGGACCAACCTCTGTCTGCTTTCCAGAGACATTGGTCAAGCCAAACACCCTACTTAAAGGTGGAAGTCCGTTGGAAGGACCCCCTTACAGGAGCATGGAGAGGCCCGGACCCACTTATCAGTGCGGGAAGAGGCTTCGCATGCGTTTTCCCAACTGGGGAACGGAATCCAATATGGATACCAGCTAGAGACTTAAAATATTGTTCATCTGAATGACCACCCAAGGGCACCTGCCCTTGAGGGATGTCTTTCCTTGTTTTCTCTTCAGGAAAACAAAGACCATGGTTGATTTTTCCATGGAGAAACGGGAAAGCCTGCCTGTACCAGCGATGGATCCTTGCCTGGCGCCTTTTGGCGTAATGTTTGCTGTGGCAGCGTGGCCCACAGCCTTGCACAAGAAACAAAGGGAAATTTTGCACACTGTTGTCCCTTCCTTTGCCTTCCCTTTGCTGCTTATCTTAGGGAACCCCATTGGGGGGAAATAGGAGCTAAAGGATTTGGACACCTTAATGTTTTATGATAAATGTTTACAATAAGCAAGGGATTGGTACCTTGCTGCAATGTTTTCTATAAAGTGTTTACTAACTTCAATTGTTAAGTTACCAGCACCCTGGCTGCCAAATCGCCAGGACCTGAACCTGCCTCTACCTCACCATCGAGGAAAGGGAGAGCCATCTGCACTACCTTGAGTGACACCGAAATGGACCAGGACTCCTCTATCTCCTATGGACTGAACCAGATAGACCCTCCATTGCATTGTGCCTGTATTATAATTGCTCATGTGTTACAGTTGCTCATGTTGCATTTGCCTTGTGTTACGATTGCTTATGCTCATGTCTGCTTGATGCTTCCATTTGCATTATGTTTGCATTGCTCTGTACTAGACAAATTGGTCTCTTATATTGTGAGCGAAAAGCCAGAGCTGTCCAGACAACAAATGGCCTTTGGCCTTTAGCCATTTAGGAACCCCATGAGGTTGGTCACATGCCCATTAGGACCCGCTGCTCACTGAGGTCTGCTGGCATGAGAGAAAAATTAACAGGGCTTTCTTTCAAGTGCCAATCCCACTCTCCCCGAGCCCCCTCATCGGGCTGGTCGGCCCGGCAGGCAGGTTGGCCTGAAGTGCTAGTGTGTTAGCCAAAGACGGGTAAGATCCCCCATGGGGGGGGACAACCTAAGACATGGCGCACCCTCAAGTAAGGCGCCTCCTGCTGTTCAAAAAGAAAAAAATGAACTAAAAGGGGCAAGTTACATTTCCATTTCTGGTTTTTTGATGATTAATTGAAGATATTTTGGAGATTGATTAATTGCAGAATCTCATGGATTTTCCTGTTAGGGCTGGCTTTAAATTGTGATTCCCCAGATCTTAGCCTCCTGAATAGCTAGGATTATAGGAGTGAGCACCCAGATTCCAATCCATTTTTTTAAACTCAGATGCTAAACACCTATGATTCTAGGTACTTGGAAGAGTGAAGCAGGAGGGTCGGTCTTTTGAGGCCAGACATTCAAGGTCAACCTGGAGAACAGACCGAACCCTTGTTTCTTAAAAGAAAACCAGAGGGGCTGGGGAATATAGCCTAGTGGCAAGAGTGCCTGCCTCGGATACACGAGGCCCTAGGTTCGATTCCCCAGCACCACATATACAGAAAACGGCCAGAAGCGGCACTGTGGCTCAAGTGGCAGAGTGCTAGCCTTGAGCGGGAAGAAGTCAGGGACAGTGCTCAGGCCCTGAGTTCAAGGCCCAGGACTGGCCAAAAAAAAAAAAAGAAAACCAGAATGCCCTGGAATAGAAAGGTAGAAAAGAGAAGGAAACATGTATCAAATCTGTACTGAATTCTCAAATCAAGCTTTTGTTAGTTAAGTCTTTTGTTTATTGCTCCATTACTGCTTCTGTGCCAGCCTTGAACCACAAAACATAGGAAGCCCTGTACTGGGCAGGAAAGGGTATACATGTTTAATTTCCTTATCTTCCACTGACATTAAATTTTAATTCCAATTCTTTTTAAATGTATACCATTTTAAATGGACACATAGTAATTGTGCATGTTAATGGTGGTACAGTGTGGCATCTCAGTACATGTACTTAGTAAGGAATAGATGGGGGTAATTGACATATCGGTCACCTCCCACATATACTATTTGGGTTGAAAACACTCAACATTCTTTCTACCAGGTATTTTGAAATGTTCAGACAATTGTTGTCAACCATAATTATCCTACTGTGAATATCAGGTGTCATTCACCTTAGACTGCGTCCCTGGGGTCCCTTAACTATATTCTCTTTGGTTTCTCATCCCACCCCTGTCTCAGTCTCCTAATTTTGGTTCTTTTCAATATTTTTTTGAGCTCAATATATTTGCTTCAACATACAAGTGAGAACTTGTGATATTAGTGTTTCCCTTGGGCTGTGAAAACTTTTTTGCTTAAACACAACTAAACTTGTTTAGCAAAATATTCGTGGAAAACTGGCCATTTCCATAAGAAAAAAACTCCTTAACAATAGAAAGTTATTCTTTGTAAATTTAGTAGATTTCCGCAATGGGGATTTAATATGCTTTGAGATAAAGGCCGTGCAATGGGAAGGAAAGAACACAGGAACATCGGGCAACATGATTTAGGTTCTTCTCCAGGTTCTGTCACTTACCATCTGTACAGTCTTAGATGAGTGACTTAGTATCCTCATGGCTAAAATGGAAACTGCTTTTAGTCTATCAACCTCATAAGGTTTTATTTGTCAACAAGGATTGGTAGCTAGTTATATGAAGAAACCACTCTGAAAGCTGTAATATAACATGTATGCATGTATGTATGTATGTATGTATGTATGTATGTATGTATTTGTTTAATAAGGACCATGAAAATACAAATGTAAGTCTATGAAATATTTTTTTTTGGGGGGGAGATTTCTCATGAGGTTTGAACTCAGGGCCCGAGTGCTGTCCCCAAGCTTTTTCACTCAAAGCTAGTGCTCTACCACTTTGAGCCACAGCTTCACTTCTGTTTTCTGGTGGTTAATTGGGGAGAAGAGTCTTACAGACTTTTCTCCCTTGGCTAGCTTCAAACTGCGATCCGTAGAGCTCATTTTCCTGAGTAGCTAGGATTACAGGTGTCAGCCACTGGTGCCCAGAAAGCTCATGATTTTTTTGAGAGAAATCCTTGGATATTTGACATAAAACTATTCAGGTAATTTGGCAGAGAAATTAAAGCTTATGGTTTCACTCCTATGGGTTGCTAAATAGTTCACATTGTCTTTGCCTATCTTCCTGAAGACCTGATCTCTCAATCAGTTTGAGAAAGCTATCTAAAAATGCTCTGTGTGCAGCTGAATATGGCAGCAGTAGCTCTGCTTGAGTTATTGGGACTGATGACATTTAATAGTTGCCATTGGCAATGACTCATAACTTTTCAGCTCATATTATGTCTTCATAGCTAGGCTGCATGTGCATTTGAGTAAATGAACATATGCTACTCCAAAAGCTCTTAGCATGATAGGCAAAAGGATTTTTTTCCAAGAAACTGCTTTAAGGATTCATACTATTCTTTTTTTTTGCCAGTCCTGGGTGTTGGACTCAGGGCCTGAGCACTGTCCCTGGCTTCTTTTTGCTCAAGGCTAGCACTCTACCACTTGAGCCACAGCGCCACCTCTGGCCGTTTTTCTATATATGCGGTGCTGAGGAATCGAACCTAGGGTTTCATGAATACAAGGCAAGCACTCTTGCCAATAGACCATATTCCCAGACATGGATTCATACTATTCTAACTCCAAAAAGGTATTTCAAAAATTTCAATTGTGTATCTAAAACGATAGGAAAACATAAATAATCCATTAAAGAATTTTCACGGGCACAAAAACAATACTTTTTAAAATGAAAGAAAGCTCAACTGGCCAGACTGTTCCCTAAAAAAAAGTGAAATGAACACAGAATTGTGGGAATAAAAATAACATGATCAGCTAGGTGCCACTGGCTTATATTTGTGATTGTACCTACTCAGGAGGTTGAGATATGAGGATTGTGGTTAGAAGTCAGCCTAGGCACAAAAGTCTGTGAGATTCTTACCCCTAATTAATTACTCAAAAATAAAAATAAATCTGTGGCTCAAGTAGTAGAGCACTAGCCTTGAACATAAAAGCTTAGGGACAATGCTCAGGCCTGGAGTTCAAGCCCCAGGACCTGCACACACGCGTGCACACACACATAGACACAGACACAGACACAGACACAAGATGATCAAAGTTAGGAAAGTTTCTTTTTACTTTTAAGAAAGTGAAGGGTGGAGATACTAGTGTACTTAATATTTTTTTTTGCTTCAGATCAAAGCTGGAGACTTCACACATACTAAACAAATGGTCTATCTAATATTTATGCTAATGTATGATATACTTTTTCTGGTGACAGTGCTGGGATTTGAACTCAGGGCCTAATACTGTCACCTGTTTTTTTTGTTTGTTTTTTGCTCATAACTGGTGCTCTGTTGCTGTAGCCAGTGTGGCATCTTGCTAGTTAATTTGGAAATAGAATCTTGAAGACCTTTTGACTGGGGCTGACTTCAAACTGAGACTCTCCAGGTCTCAGTCTCCTAGGTAGCTAAGATTATAGGGGTGAGTCACTGTACATGGCTAAATGTATTATATTCTTTTTGTGTTAACATATCTTCTTACATATATTAGAAAATCATATGTAGGCCCATGGGGAGTTAGTAGAAAGAACAATTGTGTTCTTCCTATTGGAACAGAAGGTAAGAATCATACTTGTAGATATTTGCAAAGCTTCTTTACATTCATTCTTGTGAATTCAAGAACAATGAGTACAATGGAAAATCACACAACTGCAAACAGACAGAAAAGAGTAGAATCAAAAGAGAAATAAGGAATTAAACCATCTTAAAAATAAATTAACTATTTAATAAATGATTCCACAAAATGCTTTCTCCAAATGTGTAGCTGTAGTAATGCTGTCATGGTAACATTATATATGATTTTAATTTATTTTCTGCCCTCTCCTCAAAAAAAGTATTCTTTAGAGGACTTGCATTGTTTTTAGACTTTGCAGTCAGGAGTTAACACAGACATAGTAAAAAGGCAGACATATTAACCTCGAAAGAACAACAATAAAGCTGACAGTTTAATAAAAATCAATAAAACCCAAAGACAATTGGCTAATCTTGTCAAAGGGCTGGAATCCAAAATCAAAAACAAAAAAATAATCTAGTACTTGATGTCCTGAAAACATGGCTTTTCAAAGTGAAAGTGAATACACCCCCACACATATGCCAAATTGATTTTTTGTCAAAGGTACTGTAACATTTCTGTGGAGAAAGCTAGATAGCCATTTCAAACCATCCATTGTGTTTGGAACACTTGGAAAGACTGAGGCAAAAAAGGAACATGAATTAAACTCTGTAGTTTCTACAAATATTAACTCAAAATGCGATCAAATTTTAGGTCCCACATGTAAGTGCAGCCTCCTGTGTTTCGCTCCATGAGTGGCTCAGTTCACTTGATGCAATGGTCTCAGGATTCATCCATGTTGCTCACACGACAGGGTTTCCTTCTTATTAAAAATGTCAGATAACAAGTGGTATGGGGATTCCTCAGAAGGCTAAACATAGAACCTCCCCTATGACCCAGCAGCCCCACTTTTGGGTATCTATCCAAAAGACCACAAACAAAATCATACTAAAGCCACCAGCACAACAATGTTCATCGCAGCACAATTTGTCATAGCTAGAATCTGGAACCAACCCAGATGCCCCTCAGTAGACGAATGGATCAGGAAAATGTGGTACATATACACAATGCAATTTTATGCCTCTATCAGAAAGAATGACATTGCCCCATTTGTAAGGAAATGGAAAGACTTGGAAAAAATTATACTAAGTGAACTGAGCCAGACCCAAAGAAACATGGATTCTATGGTCTCCTTTATAGGGAATAATTAGCACAGGTTTAGGCTAGTCACAGCAGCGGATCACAAGAGCCCAATAGCTATATCCTTATGAACACATAAGATGATGCTAAGTGAAATGAACTCCATGTTATGGAAACGATTGTTATATCACAGTTGTAACTACTTTCAACGTGCTATGTGGAACTGTAGCTTCTATTATTGATGATCTTCTTGTATCCCCTTCCTGTGGTTGTACCTACACTATCTCTGTATCTTATCTGAGTACATTGGAAACCGTGTATACTGGTATTAGAACTAGGAAATTGAAAGAGAATTCGAGAGACACAGGGTAAAAAAAGACAAACAACTACAAAAGCAATACTTGCAAAACTGTTTGGTGTAAATGAACTGAACAATTCATGGGGGGAAAGGGAAAGGGGGAGGGGGAGGGGGGAATGAGGGTCGAGGTAACAAACAGTACAAGAAATGTATCCAATGCCTAACGTATGAAACTAACCTCTCTGTACATCAGTTTGATAATAAAAATTTAAAAGAAAGAAATGTACTCATTACCTGCTTTATGTAATGGTAACCCCTCTGTACATCAACTTTACAATAACAATAAGCATTAATAAAAAATTTAAATGAAAAAATGCCAGATAATATTTCTCTCTCTCTCTCTCTCTCTCTCTCTCTCTCTCTCTCTCTCTCTCTCTCTCTCTCCCTCCCTCCCTTTCTGTGTCTGTATGTGCATGCCAGCCATATTTTCTTTATTCATTCATTGGTTGATAGTCACTGAAGTTGCTTTTTTTCTAGGGAGATGTGGATCATACAGCGATGAAGAGAAGAGCTACAGCCCACTAATTTCATTTCCAATAAAGTTAATTGGACGTATAGTGACAATTACTGCTGGAGGAGGTCTTGGTTAAAAGACACAGCATTTTAGTTAGGCAGGAGGAAAAAAGTCCAACAGATCCATTGTACAGCATGGTAACTACAGTTAATAACACTATACAGTATTTTTGAAAAAGTCTAGAAGTTTTGTTCAAGTAGGAAATGTCCAAGACAGGCTCATGGACAGAATGATGCATTTCCAGCTGGTGACTATTTGTGAAGGGTGCGGAAGCTTTAGGAAGTATGTCTAGCTGGAGAAAGCCGGTGACTGGGGACATGGAGTTGAAGGTTATACCTCGTCCCCAGTCCCTTCCTCTCTTTCTGCTTCTGGTCCATCACAAAGTGAAGAATCTCTTAATTTCTATTTGAAGTCCCAGCCTTAATGCCTTAGAATGTGGCTGCATTTGAAAATGTGGCTTTTTTTTTTTTGGCCAGTCCTGGGCCTTGGACTCAGGGCCTGAGCACTGTCCCTGGCTTCTTCCCGCTCAAGGCTAGCACTCTGCCACTTGAGCCACAGCGCCGCTTCTGGCCGTTTTCTGTATATGTGGTGCTGGGGAATCGAACCTAGGGCCTTGTGTATCCGAGGCAGGCACTCTTGCCACTAGGCTATATCCCCAGCCCCCGAAAATGTGGCTTTTAAAGAGGTGATTAAGTTAAAATTGAAGCTATTAGATCTAAATCCAATATGAATGATGTCCTTATGAGAAGAGAAAGAAATACCAGGAGCACAGAGGTACATCATTTGTATTGGATGCAGATCCCAATCTAATGGCCTCATTTTTAACTCATTTACCTCTCTAAAAGCCCCATCTCCAAATATAGTCACATTCTGAGGCGCTAAGGCTAGAACTTCAAATAGGAATTGGAGGACACAGCCTTTTTCATAACAACCAATAATAACAGGACAATGTTCAACATGATTAAACATCAAGGAAATACAAAGTCACAGTCAGAGCCTGGCTTGGTGGTGCATGCTTATAATCCTGGTATTTGGGAGGTGGAGACAGGAACATCAGAGTTTGAGACAGCCTGGCATACAAAGGAATAACCTGTCTGAAAAGAAAAACCCAGCAAAAGCCCACAATGACATATTACTGCATACCAAGAAGGCTAAATAAAAGGACAGATGATAACACGTGTTACCAAGGATGCAAAGAAAACAGCAGCCTCAGGCACAGCTTCTGGGATGCAGAACAATTTGAAAACGCTTCAGAATATTAAGCAGAATTATCATATACTCCAGTAACTCCATGTCAAAATATAGAAATATCCAAAAGAAATGCATAAACATGGGCACCAAAAGACTAATACAAGAATGTTTACAGCCACATTATTTACAAAGCATCAAAACTGGAAAGAACTCAAATTTCCATCAACAGAAGAGTGAAAAAAAAACGTTTCTACTATATCCATACAATGAACTATAATGCCGCAATAAAGGGAAATGAGCTGCCAAAATACTATATAAATAAACCCATAAGCAGAACGTTCAGTCAAAGAAGATCAGCACAATAATAGTATCATAGCTGTGAGTTTCCATTTATATACATTTTTAAACAGGAAAAATGAATTTTGGTTTTAGAAGTCATTATTTTGGTTATCTCTGGAGAGAAGAAAAAGGGATAAGGACTAGCCAGGAGCAGAAGGAGGCTCTAGATCATGCTTGGTTGATACCTACTTGGATGTGTTCATTTAGCAAGAATTCAACTAAACGTACACATTTTGTATAGAAAACTCATTTATGTAAAATTTTTCAAAAAACAATAAAAAAATGACACGATCTCAGCACTCAGGAGCTGTGGTAAGAAGATTGCGAACCTGAGGCCAGCCTGAGGTACATAGTAAGACCTTGACTCAAAAACAGAAATTCAAATCATACAAAAGGTAAACAAGGAACAAGTATACGTTTCTAAGCCCATTCTCCAGTTATTCAGTTGTCCTCTTCGGAGGACATTCCTAAAATGTGTGCCTTATGTTTCTTTCCAGAAAGATCCTGTGCAGAACATGTTTTCTTAACTGAGTCTCAGTGGGTCATGTGTGTAATTTTACCTACCGAAACTGAGAGTCATGGTTTGAGGCTAGCCTGTGTACAAAAGTTCCAATGTTCCATTTTAACAGACGAAATTAGGTGTGATAGCAAGTGTCTGTTATTCTGGCTACATCAAAATGTAAAAAACAGAAAGATTGTACTCCAGGTACAAGGTTGGGAAAGAAGACTAAAGATAAATGTGCCAAAAGAGCTGGAGGCATGGCTCAGCACCAGAGCACCTATTTAGAAAGCACAAGATCCTTGAGTTCAAATTCGAGTAGAGTCAAATTCTTTTCAAATACTTATCTAATATAATTAATATAATTAATTAAGATACTAAGAATTAAGATAATTAATTATCTAATATAATTCATCTAATATAAATAATTATGTAATATTTTCTTTTTTTCATTACCATTGCAGAATTGTCTTTTTCATTTGGTGTGCAATTCTTTAAGTTTTAACATAGGTATTGAGTCATGTGACTACTACCACAATCAGGAGAGGGAAGAGTTCCATCACTCCCTAAAAGCCCTTTATGCTGCTCTTGATTGTCTCATCAATTCCTGCCTGACTTCCGGTTCCTTACTGTTATATCCTTACCTTTTCAAGAACGTTTTCCTTGCTTACACTTCTTTAAAAATCTAGCAAATGTCCTAGAGGTGTGGCTCAGTGGTAGAGTGCCCTCCTAGTAAGCAAGAGTCCCTGACAAGCTAATGAATATGAAAAAATAATAATAATCAACCTGGGCACCAGTGGCACCCACCTGTAATCCTAGCTACTCAGGAGGCTGAGATCTGAAGATCATGGTTTGAAGCCAGCCTGGCTAGGAAAGTTCCTAACAGTCTTATCTCCAATTAACCACCAGAAAACTGTAAGTGAAGCTGTGACTTAAAGTGATAGAGAGCTAGCTTTGAGCAAAAGAGCTTAGGGATGGTACCCAGGCCCTGAGTTCAAGCCCCACGACTGACAAAAAAAGTCAATCAGTATTGAATTTTGCCTACTTAGGTCAGAACAGGGAGTGATACTGCAAAGTCGATACTGGAAATACGCAACTTCTGGGAGAAGAGATTATTACCTCACTAAAGAAATTTTTATTTATTTATTTATTTATTTATTTATTTATTTATCTAT
This sequence comes from Perognathus longimembris pacificus, assembly GCF_023159225.1. Lineage (NCBI taxonomy): Eukaryota > Metazoa > Chordata > Mammalia > Rodentia > Heteromyidae > Perognathus > Perognathus longimembris. Next base: position 34,828,705 of record NC_063188.1, read on the forward strand.
TTATTTATTTTTTGCCAGTCCTGGGCCTAGGATTCAGGGCCTGAGCGCTGTCCCTGGCTTCTTTTTGCCTCAAGGCTAGCACTCTGCCACCTGAATCACAGCGCCACTTCTAGCCTTTTCTGTATATGTGGTGCTGGGGAATCGAACCCAGGGCTTCATGTATATGAGGCAAGCACTTTTACCACTAGGCCATATTCCCAGCCCAGAAATTTTTAATTTTTTGTTATTATAAAGGTAATGTACAGAGGGGTTACAGTTACATAAGTCAGGTACAGAGTACATTTCTTTTTGGACAATGTCACCCCTTCCCTCGCTCTCTCCCAGGATTTCCCTCCTGTCACCACCCACAAGTTGTATAGTTCATTTTTAACAGTGTTCAATAAGTACCACTGCCGCAATTCTTTTGCCAGTCCTCGGGCTTGAACTCAGGGCCCGAGCACTGTCCCTGGCTTCTTTTTGCTCAAGGCTAGCGCTCTGCCACTTGAGCCACAGTGCCACTTCTGGCTTTTTCTACATATGTGGTGCTGAGGAATTGAACCCAGGGTTTCATCTACATGAGGCAAGCACTCTACCACTAGGCCATATTCCCAGCCCCTCACTGCTGCATTTTAAAGCAGTTTTTTTTTTTTTTCAAAAAGGATTGTATCCAGAAAAAATTTTAAAAATCCGGAGTATTTATGGTCATCTGGTTTCAACTGACTTTCTCAGATTGCACAATGGGGACCAGACATTGTTAGAGTGAGTATGAAGCATCCTCCACAGGCTTATGTGTTGAAATACATATTGGTTCCCAGCTGGTGGCTCTATTTTGGGAGCTTCTGGGAACTTTAGGTGGTGAGACTTAGTCATTGGAGGTGTGCCTTTGAAGGATATACCTGGTCCTCAGGACCTTCCTTATTCACTGCCTCTGGCTGCCCCATGGTCACTGCTCTTCTCTGCCACACCCTCTTGGTCACAAGGGAATAGAACCTCTGAAATCATGACCTGAAGAGTTCTTCCCTTGAGTTGTTTCCTTTAGGCATTTTACCACAGAAAGGAAAAAAAGTAACTAATACAGTGCTTATAATAAATGGTATTAGGAAAATTGAATATCCAAATGCCAAAGAATGAAATTGGATTCTTATCTCATACCATATAAAACCACTTCAAAATGGATTAAAGACTTAATTGTAGGACTTGAAATTGTAAGACTACCAAGTGAAAACATAGGGGAAAAAATTCTCTGACATAGATGTGGGCAATGATTTCTTGGATATGTACCCAAAAAGTGTAGGCATCAAATAGTTACAAAAATAGGCAAATGGAATTGCATCAACCCCCAAACTTCTGTTTAGAAAAAGAAATGAGGGCTTGAAGAAACAATCAATGGAACAGGAGAAAATATTGGTAAACTATTCATCTGATAAAGGGCCAGTATGCAAAGTACATCAGGGACTAAGAACTAGCAAGACAGCCAATAACATTTTAAAATGGATGTCTTTATTCATTTGGGCTTCTATAAAAATACTTCAGACTGGACTAGTTATAAACAATAGAAATGTATTTCTTATGGTTCTAGCAGCTAGAAGTCCAAAAGAAAGGTGCATGCCAATTGGGTGTGTGCTTTGTAGATGGCGCCTTCTTGCTGTCTTCACATGGTGGAAAGGACAGCTAGCTTCCCCAGGCCTTGTTTTTGTTTTAAAATAAGGGTACTTACAAATCCCTTGTGACATTGTCAACTCTTAAATCAATTAGTGATCAGAAAAAAGCCAGTATTTAATCACTTCTAATGTATTCAAGTATTGGCTTAGGGGAGGAACAATTACTCGTGGCCTTTGAGAATTGCCTGTTTAAGTAGAAAGAAGAGAGAGACATAACTAAGTCCAATTTTTCATTGTAATTGTGTGATTCCTCTAGGAGTGGTAAACAAGGAAATGAGCAAGTCTCGTTAGTGCTGAGGTGCTTCGGGTACCACTAATCAGTAGCCAGGGAACAGGTAGGAATGCTAATCAGTTACAGAAATATCAATAATTGACCTCATGTCAATTCCCAGAGATGAAAGAACAAGGTGCTCCTTTTTTCTTTTTTGTTAGCACAAATTGTAAAATTTCCAACATGTAACGAATGCTTTTTTAAAATCAAATTCACCCCCTCAGTATCTACATTCTTTTTCTTAACTCCCTTCCCTCCTCCTCTTTATAAGTTTTAGTGGGGTTATTTATGTTATTTTCACACACACACACACACACACTGACATATATATTTATACACACATAAAATGTACTTCCATCATATTCATCCCAACCCCAATTACCCTGTGTTTAAGGTATTTCTTATATTTTCTATTGTTGTGCCAAGTCACGAAATGACCACCAAGAAGGCCACCGAGACTCAGACGTTCCGAAATGCAAAAGCAAGGCAAGGCTTTATTTAAGCGAGCTGCCACTCGGGCCACATCCTACCCACCGACACAGCGGAGGTTAGGAGGAAGCCCCGAGCTACGATTGCACAGGGCTTATAAAGGCAAACAACAAAGTTACAACAATCAGGTGTTCAAGCAAGCAAGATTAGGACACAGGTACAAATCTGATTGGCTCAGGGTTCGAGGCATTCTAGGGGTGGTCAGAGTTAAGCATTCCCAGCCGTTCTAGACCGATTGGGCCCTAATGGGCTTGTCCTGGGTCTGCTCACAGGGCCTGCTTATCTCAGGTTCACGTGGTAAAGTGGGGTTCACGTGGTAAGGTGGGGCCTGACTTCAAAGTCTGGCACTTCACTATCAGTTGGCCCTTGCTTCCTTCTCCATCTCAAAATACAAGAAGATATGCTACTTAAAAAATAAAATATAGCATTAACAAATCAAGTGAATTAGGTAAATTCATGTGTATAATGAAATGGGAAAAATCTTGTGTCTACTGCAATTTGAGGAGTGCCTAGAAATATACACAAGACTGGTAGCCCTCCCCATTCATGAGA